>NW_021637421.1:0-15876 GCF_004799145.2 Neltuma alba
TATTAAAAAAAATTGAGAATCAAAATGACAAAAAGAAATGATTGCAAGAATGTGCGCGCGCGTTTGATTGCTAAGGAACTTGAGCTCACAGTCCGGTAGGTGAACAGTCTGGTCGCGTTATCCCCACATAGTGTGGGTAAACCTAATTGGCCGATAGCGAAATAGAGAATGAGATCGATAGGAAGTAACATTAATAAATAGGAAGAATTATTCTTAAGGACCGAATTCACAAATCTTTTATTTCTAATGATCAGAACTCATTGTTCCACTTGTCAATTTTTATTAATTGTTTAAGTTGTAAATGGTATTAAGTATCTTTCTAGTTTTAAATCTAGGTTATATAAATGGTAAATACTCCTAATTTGACCTGTAAATTTGTGTAATGTGAATGATAAATTTGAGGGCTTTAAAGTAATTAACTTTTGAATTTGGTCGTGCTAATGCTGATACTTCGGAATATTTAAAATTTTTTTAGATAAAATATAGAGATCAAGAATAAATGACAGAGTCAAATGAAAATTTTGAAAATGTTATTTGAAAATATTATTGCTAGATGCCGTGGTGTAATCTTGGGATTGTGATAATAAATAATCTAAATGAATCTTCATCACTCACACACACACACACAGATATATATATATATATATATAAATGTACACGCACGCGCACTTAAATAAGCACGAGAAAGTCAAAAGCGAGTTTTATATGTATTTTTTTTCATTACGAATTATTTTACATTTTTGTTGTGCAAAAGAATTACAGAATATGTACCTGCCAGCCAGCTTCAATAGTGTTAAGATTTTTACTGTCAGCATCACTTATAACCCAAATTTGAGAGATACTATACTCATCCTTTTGAACAGCAGGCTGCCACACGCTCATAGTTGCTTTCCCCTCCATAATATTTTTCTCCTTTCACAAAAACTGAAGCATACTTTATCCTCCAAAACCATCAAAGAGTGAAATTAGAGAAAGATAGAGGGAAAAAGTTTAGCGGTGGGTCCACAATTCTACAGTGTGAGCTCAAAGAATCCTCGCACATACATGTTATATCCGTGTGATATAAGGCAAGTTCTTAATTACCAACTAAAGCAAATTTTGTTGGTCACTTACACCAAATTTCGTAGATATGTGGATTTGGGCTCTATATATATATATATATTGATAAGCTAAACAACCTAAAAAGCTTGTTTATATAGGTAGAGTGAGGGACAACATAAGTACCTCATGGCCACCTTGACCAGCAACATATGGACGAAGAGGGACAGTTTTGAGATTCTTCTTCCCCAATTGTTGGATAGAGCTTGCCCTCAGGATGTCCTCCTTTCTTGTTCTTCTTATAGGAATGGTTCTATTTGGGCAACTTCCAACTTGGTGCCATGGCTGAACAATTGGCTTTGACTTTGAAGACATTTTGCTTTCTATCTTTACTTCAGGTCGGAAAGTTCGCCTCATCTTCAATCAAATGAAAAATGATGAGTCGGCTTCAGAATATTCAGATTAATAAGAAGCGAAATTAAGGGTTGGAGGAATCTCAATAAAGTAATCTGGTTCACCTTAATTTTGTGATTTTTGAGTTTCGGGTGATCAAAAGCTGGTTGATTCTGTAACATCCAAATATATATATATAGATTTTAGTTTATTAAAATGAGATTAATTAATTATCATTGAAGCTAATCTTAATTACGAGTTAGACTACTAATTAATAAATAATAGTTAAATAATAATTAATATATATTTAAAATATATATAGATAAATATAATATATAAAAAATATATATATATTGACAGTGGGTGGCACGCGGCCACCCACTGTTTGTTTTGGGGGGGGGAATTAAATCCCCGGTGGGCAGTGACCCACCTGTTACAAAAAAAAAAAAAAAAAACTAACTAACTAAGTGTTTGACTAAGGGATCACGTGACCCCTTACTTTTGAATCATTTTTCCCCTTCTTCCGCCTCCCCGTCCAGTAGCCTCCCCTTTCTCCTTCGTGTCACTCTCTGGTCCGTGTCTTCGCCGCAACCGCGACAGTGAGTGGGCGTGAGAGGTAGTTTGAGTGTGTGAGAAAGGAAGAGCTCTACTTGGGTACATATAAGATAATTAGGTAAGCTATTTTTATCCTACTATTTTTATTTAGCTCATTCTTTTTATTTTCTAAGTTATGGCAGACTGAATATTTTTAGGGCTTGTTAGATTTTTAATTTTTAAGGCTTCTAATTTAGTATTAGGATATTAATAGAGCTTATGTGGTTAGAATAAGAGTTTTATGACTTAGATTTTAGTTGGATGGTTGATTTGAGGCAATGTAAATTAGGGATTGGTTGAAATGGTGATTTGTATTAATGATGATATTAATTTCAAAATTTATCTCTTAGTTGAGTTCATTTGAGGTTATATTGAGGATTCAATGCTTAAACTTTGAGGATTGTTGTTGAAATAGTAATGTTGATGATTCTTGGAGAGACTTTAAGTAGTGGAAGTTGGGTGTTTGGAGTAAATTGAAGAAAATATTGTAAGTTATTGATTCTAATGAATGGGAAATAATTAATGGAAGAAGGGAATAGGATTGTAATAATGATTGGAGACATAGATGGTACATGATTATTTTTCTAAGAGTTAAAGTAAACACTTTTTTGGAGACTTTTGGAGGATTTAAAGGAAATATTCTTATTAATGATGTGAATGAGAGAAATAGAGTTGGGAAGTATTAGGAATTGTCACTTTGAAGAATAGATGAATTATTATTTTTCTAAGGATAAATTTTTTTAGATAAGCCAATTATGAGGATTTAGTTAATAAACTATTTTAATGCTATATTAATTAGTCTTTTTATATTAATATATGTTTATAAACTTATTGTTGTAGAGTGAGCTTGGTTTGGGCTCTTGGGTCTTGAATCCTCCTACTCTTAGTTCTTGTGTCAAGAACTTGAAGTAACCACTTTCTAATTTACCTTGTATGCTTGTTGATGTGATTATAAGCATGTGTTGATATTATAAATGTTATCAATATGTGTTATGGTGATTTTTGTATGAAAAGTAATTTATATATATCTATATCAAGAGTTATGTTTTGTTAAATTTATTAGTTAAGTGGGCATGAATTATTTCATCTTATGAATATCTTATTGATGTTGAACAAATTTGATTATTGAATCTGAGAATACTTTATGGATATAAAATTGTGTGGAATTGGATGGTTGGATTGTGCTGTGTTGGTTGTGCTGAAATGTAGTTGTGGGAGGTTTGATTATTTATACCACGTGGTATAGCCGCCACTTGGCGCCCAGTGGTTGGCATTAACATTCTTAGGGCCCTCGGTATCACCATTCCTTTGGCCGGGTCAAGGGTCAGCCCAAGGGACTTGACACCTTTCCATATTCCAAGGAAAGGGAACCCATGGTCCGATATGAGCTCTGTAACTTTTGGCCGAGTTACACCTCATTATTGGAGAGCTTGGTGCAGTCTTGTAAAAGAGACGAATCCTATTATGTGTATAGCCCATGGGTTCTGTCAGAGGTTACAAGGAGGTTATAAGGATGGTTGATGAAGTTCTGTGCATGCAAGTTATTTTGAATTATTATGTATTGTTTTCTGTAAAGATGTTTAACTTATATGTTATTTGAAATTGTACTTTGCCCGCTTAGCTATCTTGTAATCACTCCCTGGATACTTGTTGAATTGGAATTGTGGTTACTGGGTCAATTTGACTCACCCCGTGGTTATTTAACATTTTTCAGGCGAGGGTTCAGGTGTTGGTCCCAAGGAGAAGGTGTCCGAGGCTTGAGTTTTCCTTTCCACTCTGTATAGCCTCTATTTTGATATACATGATTTGACTGATGTATATTGCCAAACTTTAGGGCCTTTTTGTTATACTTAACATGCGTTTAATTTTCCGCTGCATTCTAGACTTGAGTTATCGGGCGGAGTCCTTTTTGGATATAGGTGACTGTTATTTTGATTACGATTGTTATGGGCAGTGGTAGCAGTTATTTTGATGGACCTAAAATGCTCTAGTCCATTCATGATTGGTCTTAGTTATTTTTTGGGGTTTTAGAGATTCATGATGGGATTTGTTATGCACATCAAAAATCAAATGTTGATCCTTTCTTATTTGACTAACTATCTTTACTATCCTAGAACAGTAGCTACTACTCTGTTAAAGATTTGGTTTGTTATTGACCATGGTAGATTTCTATTTGATTAGGTTTGTCCTTCCTACCATGGTTAGCCTTTTAAAGTAATTATCCTTTTGAAAATGTTTATTTACCATGAATTTCAGGGGGTTATTACAGATTCAGGATTGAGACGCAGTCGATTATGTCTCCATCAGGACTCTGGTTTTAGCAAATATTATAAATTATAAATTTTCAACACAAAGGATCATAGATTTTAAAATCCTCAAATAATTTTCAAATTTTCAGTAAAACAAGGAAAAATAACCTGTTACCTGCTGATAAAAAACGTGAAGATGAATATACTGTCTATACATACCTTTATAGACTTGACGGCTGGTTTATTCAATTTCCTCAAAAGCTTATCAACCTCAAGCTTCTGACTAGAAGTAGCTTCCTGGCCATTGTTGACTGTGTCTTGACCTTCGTTCAGGTGTACAGACAACAAGAAGAAGCACAACACCACATTGGCCGGCCAAGTCTTCCCATTTCCTAATGTTGCTGCCATTGAAGATGAGAGATATGAAACAATCGACTATATGAAAATGCTCAAGTGGATGTTCAAAACTTGATGTTACGGAAATTTATGGGATGATTTGTACTATAAGAATCTGATGTTATTTTGTTGTGCTTGATTTTGTGGCAAGATTATCCTGAGAAATTGAATCCGGATGTAACAATGGCAACAAGACAGACAAAGAAAAATATTAATGCTGTAATCTATAAGATTCATTTACCCGGCTTGGTATAATATGGGGCCATGTTTCTTATTTCCCGGAAAAAAAGAAATACATGTATAATTTTTATTATATTCCCTTTTTCACTCTTAATTATGTTTCTTAATATGTTAGCCTTTCAACTAGTGTGGATCAATATGATGCAGAAATTTAAAAGAGTCATACTATTTATGATTGAAGCTTTTAGAGATTTAAATTTTTATGTTACAGATGTTGGTTCTTGCATACCAAATAATGATGAGTGTATGGGGCTCTTAACGTGAGATCCAATGCCCAATAATTGACCGCCTTTTGAATTCTACGATTTCTTTCTCTTATTAGTATAACTTGAAAATGAAAAATTTAAACTTTTTTCTTACCTTTGCTAAAAGAAGAAAAAAATCCATTATAAGAGGGGGGGGGGATATCTATATTAATTGATTACTTATCCTATGTTGTTGTTGTTTTTTTTTTAACGTTTTAGACTAAAAAGACAGATTCAACAATTTGCATTTTTTAATACTAAAAAAATTGCACAAAATATATTTTATCCAAACGGACCCTAATTCTAACTTTTCCTAGCGTTCTAACCTTTTTTCGGAGATTAATATGGGTGAAAATACTCTGTAACTGAGACAATGCATGAGTTCACAACGTTGCCATCACCATTCATCACCAACAATACATTCTAAAGTTATATTCAAACATAGTACTCCTCTGGTCCTTAATATAAGACCTAAGTGTTGAATTAATTTTGATCCTAAATATAAGACTTATTTCTCATATTTATTAATTTTATGAATACTCCCTCAACTATAATCAAGTAGAAAAGAGGGAAGGATATTAAGGAAGATAATTATGGTGTTTTAGAAAAAATATGTCATATTTCTTATAATTAACTAACTTACCTAATTTTAATCTAATCAAACTAGTTAAATAGGTCTTATATTAAAAATCAGAGGAGTTTAACAACATCTTGTTCGATCTATCAAAATATCTCAAAGATGATCCTGGGCAATTAGGGTTTCTCCCTGGACCACCATAATAGAAGTGGCTACCCCAAACATTATCAGAATAGCCAGGTTGGAGTACATTGTAGCAATTGGAACGGTCAGCGTAAGACACACGTTATTAGAAGTCACCATTTGGTTGTTACCATTAACAAATTTAATATCCTTGAAATAACTAGCTTTTCCCTGCAAAATGCCCACTTCCCATTTGTGTTGTTGTGTGTTGTCCATTAGTTCCTGAGTTTCCTACTTCACCTCCCCACTCTATCACTGTTGCACTGTCTGATAGACTTGAGAACAAAGAGGAAGGCCAATATCCCACAATTTGATCAGTGCCATATCGCATCCACCAGTCTCCATCGCCTTTATCCTGTTCATTAATTATCACAATTATTAATTACTATCTCTGTTTCAAATACAAGGCACTTTCTGAAAAGTTCTACATTTCAATATGTGAGGCATTTTACAAAATTCTGAGGAAAATAATATTCCATTTAGTCCTTGATATACGAGTTATTTGACTGATTTGAGTATATAAGAAAGTTGGATTAATTAATTAATTATAGCAAATATGACATGATCTCCATAAAATACCCTTGTGTAAACACTATATCACTATATCAGTTTATAAGTAAATTAGCTTGTAGAAAAATAATAAATATGAGAAACAAAATAAATTGAGGTCTTGTATTTAGAATCAAATTCAATCTCCAACCAGCTCTTATACATTAGGGAATGGATGGAGTATCTTTTTTATCTTGACTTTCAAGAGGAGTATATCAAAATTACTTGCTTCCTATTTAATACAAATAATTAATAATTGGCATTATGTAAAATGATATACCTTCCAGATGGTAATGGTGATTTGATACTGGGAATTAGTGTCATTGTATAGGGATAAGGGCATGATGCTGCTTCCCAAAGCTACTGCAGAGTAAACTTGAACAAAGCCAGAACAAAGAAGATCATAGCATCCCGTGTTCTTACTTGAATCACTCTGTCATATATACAGAGGTAAATGAGAGAAATTTCTAAGGACTAAGAAAAATATCTGAACTAACAAATCAAACATGTAGGGCTGTTATGAAAAGTTGAACTCACAGTTCAAAATGTAAAAAGCCTGGTGTGATTATCCCCATATAGCTGTGGATTCACCTAAATATCCAAATCAAAAATCGACAATTAACTACATAGATAAGTGCATAATAACTTCAAAAGATATTCAAGCATACAAAAGCATGAGAAGTCAAAAAAAAGTTTTATTTTATATGTCAGTATTTTCTTATTATTAATTTAATTATTTTTCTTCAATCTTCAGTTTAAAAATATAAAGAATACCTGCCAACCAGCTTCAATAACTTCGATATTTTCACGATCAGCATCACTTCCAACCCATGTTGCAGAGAGACTATATTCTTGGGATTGTTCAACATTAGGATTCCAAACGTTCATGGCTCCCTTGCCTCCATAATATTTATTTCCTTTAATAAATACCGAGGCACACTGGAAACTCCAAAAGCATCAAAGAAACAAGAAAAATACATCAAACAAAGCAAAACGAAACACAAAATCTAAAGCCTCTCTCATTTTGGGTGTGTGTGTGTGTGTATAGGGACAATACAAGTACGTACCCCGTATCCCCCTTGACCTCCACCATTTGGGGTTAAGGGTAGTACGACGTTCTTGAGATTCTTCTTCCCGAATTGTTGCATGGAGCTTGCTCTAAGTATGTCCTCTTCTCTTGTTCTTCTTATCGGAAGAGTACCCTCTGGACAACTTCCACTTTGGTGCATAGCTGAACGATTGGCTTTGATTTTGAAGATATTTCATTACTCACTTCAAGTATATTATCTTGTGGTTGAAAATTTGGCCTCATCTTCATTCAAACATGAAATCATCAATCGGATTGAGTTTTCTTTATCAAGAGTTTAAAGTTATATATATCTATATGAAGCAATCAAGCAAAGTGTTTCACCTTAATCTTGTGATTTTTGAGTTTCGGATGATTAAAAGGGGCTGATTTAGAATAGAGACACAATCGATAATATCTTCATCAGGACTCTGGATTAAGAAAAACAAATTGTTGACATAAACTACCATAAATACTAAAACTTACCAATAATTTTCTTCACTGTTTCAAACATAATGGGGATGAGAAACCAGGGATGAATTACATACCTTAATGGACTTAGCAGCTGGTTTATTCAACTTCTTCAAAAGTTTATCAACCTCAAGTTTATGACTATGACCGATAACTGTGTCTTGATCTGCTATTATCATCCGCACAGAAAACAAAAACAAGAAGAAGAAGAAGAACACCTTCTCTACCCAGCTGGTATTTTCGTTTCCTAATTTGTCTGCCATTGTTGGTGACAAATATCAAGCAAGAACCGTTTGTCAAATTTCTCAAGGGGATATACAAGACTTGATGACACTAATTTATAGGCTGATTTGTCCTGGTACATTGTGAAGTTATTTAATTTTATTGTCCTTTTATGACAAGATTTTCCCCGGGAAATGAACCTGGTGATTAACAACGATAACCAAAATAAAGACACTTTTTAATGTTTAAATCTGTGATATCCATGTACGCGGCAACCATACATAGTGTTGGCTTTCGTAAAAGAAAAGAATGAGATATATTACAATGTATGTAACAAATTGTCTTCCCCTTTGTGTAATCTTTCTTTCACTCTACGCATGTTTCTTCAATTGTATGTATTTTTCTTCCATGACCACTAAAGGAATCGTGTTTCCAACTTGTCTTTTATGTAAGTCTTCTTCAATAGTATGTATGCTTCTCCAGTGTTCTTAAAATTTTCTTCTATTAACATGTTTTCTGGAAACATTGTTTCACTATTTGGAAAAGTTCTATGTTTTCAGGAATCATATTCTGAAATTTTATATATACGTGTTTTCATTTAATGACAATTTCATCATTTCATCCTCATATCTATCTGCCCTAAAGGATATTATTGATCCTTAAAATGATTTTCAGGTCCTTTTATACAATAAATTTGCCGAGCAGATCCTTTTAAACAATTGTCTCAATTTTTTCAATGTTGAGTGGCGACAACTATTATATTTCAGAAATGTTTCAAAATTTAATAAAACATTTCTCACTCATTTAAAAAAAAGTGTTATTCTCTGATTCTCTCTCACTCTTAAATAATAACTTCAACTTGATCAAGGTAATTTTGAGAAGTTGTAAGAAAATTTTATATTTAACAAATTTTAACTAATTTCATTAATTTTAAGAAGTAGTCAACATGTCCTTTTATTTTTTTTAGCATAGGGAGTATCGTATTTATATAAAGAGTATGTACTGGTTAATATCATCTTTAGTATATAAAATTAGATCTTGTTTTGGTTTTAGTTCCCCTGAAATTCAACCTTGTTTTGATCCATCTAAAGATTTTTAGTTATGTTCCTAAAACATTGTTTTAAGTCCCTAAAACCTTAAAACCACTAGTTTCCCATTTCAAAGACCGTAACTAAAACAAAGTCAAATTTTATAGACTAAAGGTGATGTTATCTCCAAAAAAGAAATACATTTTGTCCCTTCCACGGCAAATTGAAGCACATGACATACATCGTCAAACACTAGATAACACTATATTGTACATGATTGATAACCTCTCGAAATTCCTACTAATTCGACTTGTTTTAGCACTCTTTAATGGATTTTGGAAGTTAATTGGCAGGATTTTCCTCTTAAAGTTAGAAAACATAATTTGTCAAAGTGAATTTTGATTTAGGCTAACCATTGGGAGATTATTGGTGCAAGGCTTCTATTCCTTGTGTAGGAAAGTGCAAGAGCTGAAAGATGATTACAAGGAGAAGGATTCAACTGAGTCTGGGTGATCAGGGTAGACCAAAGGCCCGGAGTGAGCAAGGAAGAGGGACCGGAAGCAGAAAAACAAAAAGGGGACCAACTGCCACGGCGCATGAAGACAACCACCATGACGGTTCCAACAGAGAAGATTGATGGCATTTG
Source organism: Neltuma alba (assembly GCF_004799145.2). Lineage (NCBI taxonomy): Eukaryota > Viridiplantae > Streptophyta > Magnoliopsida > Fabales > Fabaceae > Neltuma > Neltuma alba. The sequence continues at coordinate 9,898 of NW_021637421.1, forward strand.
GTGTGATCCGCCACGGTGCCTGTCCCCATCCACCGCAGCGCCCAAGTTGTCTAAAGAAGATGCTATTCGGTGTAAGGCGTGTGGTGCCCAACCTTTCACCCAAAGTCCCATGCTATGTAATCCGCCAGGCGGATGACCAGATCCATCGCGGCGTCTGACCCCTTGCAACTGTGCATTTTGCACTATAACTTAAAAATTAGGGCATATACATAGGGGGACTAGTGATTTTTGATATACTTTGACCTTGGGGCTCATTTAGAGGCTTGCTCTACTAGGGTTTGGAGGTTTTGAAGCTTGGGAACATTGGGCTCGAAGTTACAAGAGATTGAAAGCTTCTTCCTCATTTTTTTCTTGGTTTTCTTCTTCTCCTCTTCTTTGTTTCTGCAATGGCTAGGAACTATCTTTATAGTTGTGGCTCTTTGCTAAACATGTGTAGCTAGAATAGTCATCCTAGGGTTATTTTGATCTATTGTATGAATTAAGACTTGTTTTAACTCTCTCTTTAGTGTTAATGATAATGTTTTGTTGTTTTTACCTTGAGCTTATTGCTTCCTTGTGACTGACCATCATTTGGATTGATTAGTTGATTGGTTGAAGCTTAAGAAAGTTAAATTAATCTTTGAACTTTGGTAAAAACACGCTAGACTGGAAATTTATCTTATTAAATGGAAGGCTTGTTGATAGAATAGAGATATATCTATTGATCTAGCATAGCCTAAAAAGGGGTTTTGGTTTTCAAAGCGCAACCTTTTCAAACAAATGCAAGAGATTGCTATGTTTTATTGAGATTGCAAAATTTGGTTTTGACTTGAGAAAGTTTAATCAATTATGTGAACCCTGGATTAACTAGACTTATTGTTAACTACTATTTGAGAAGTGATTAATCAAGTTTTAGGAAGTATATTAGTGAAAAATAACCCTGCTAGACCCTTATTTGTCTCAAAGTCAAGTTGAATTCACTTTGATTTAAATCTTTGTTTTTTTGATGTCATTTTGCAACTCTTTTACAACTTTTGCTTCACCTAACCTAACCAAGAACACAATTATATATGATTTTTAACTCATCTGGCCTTAGTCTCTGAGGGAAAGATATTTTTTATATTACTTGTGACCCCTCTGCTTGCGGTTAAGCTATTCAGTGAACAATGATATGATACAATGTCACACCAAACACTACATACATAGCGTTATTAAAATTGTATCTCTGGCCAATCTTATTCTATGAGCTTATATACGAGGCCTTGGATACAATATCCATCCCATGGATGAGGTCTTAACTATATATAGTACTAGTGATAAGGCTACGGAGTTCAATCCATGCAGGCCAGTAGAACTCCCTTATTTCCTTGACATAGATGGATGGATTTAGACTTTTCAAAGTCCCTCATGTTTAAATTGGGCAATTTGAGTTTCTTCTAGGGCCACCGTAGGAGAAGCGGACATCACCGTTAATGACAGGTTTAAGGTCAATGGGTTTGCTAGCAAAAACCTTAAAGTTATCAAGAGTGACCAGAGTATTGTTCTCATTAACAATGGAAAGTAGTTGTTCAAAATAGCCAGTCTTCTTATAACCTTCCTTGGAGAAATAACCACTTCCCATTTCTGTTGTGGTGTCTCCTCTTAGATTTCCTGTTTAATACTCCTCCAGTCCTTAATATAGCACCTAATTATTAAGTTAATTTTGGTCCTAAATATAAGATTTATTTCTCATATTTATCAATTGTTCCTAAATTATTCCTGTGAATAGTCTCTCAACCATAAGTAAGTGAGAAAGGAAGGATATTAAGAAAGATGATTATGATGTTTTGGAAAAACATATCATATTTCTTATAATCAACTAACTTACTTAGCTTCCTTAATCTAATCAAATTAGTTAAATAGGTCTTATATTAAGGATCGAGGAGTACTTCACCTCCCCACTGTACTATTGTTGCACTCTCTGACTAACGATCGAGCATAGAAGTTGGCCAGTACCCCATATTTATATCCTGAGCCCTCAACGACCAGTTTCCACTTCTTGGATCCTGGTCATTGTTATTATTAATATTGTTATCATGTTCATCAGTTTACAAAAATATAAATTAATTTGTAGTATCACTAAAATTTAGATATAAACAATTTAAAATTTCACTGAATATGTGTAAATTGAGAGAAATCCTCAGAATTACACATGTAAACTTCGTTTGGATGGGGAGAAAAATAGAATGGAGAGAACTATCAAGAGGAAAAACTTCCGAAAATATTATTGTTCTTGGAAGTTTTCTTTCGTAGTATTCTCTCCTTCCTATTTTCCTCTTCATCATCATTCTTTAAAGTTTATTTAGGATAACCTCCTTCCCAAGAAAAAATTGAAGGTACCTTCCAAATAAGGAGGGAGATGTCATACTGAGTACCACCATAGATAGATAATGGTTGGATGGTGGCTCCCAGTGCCACTGTATTGGAAACTTGAACAAAGCCAGAGCAATGTAGATTATAACAGCCAGTACGTCCATATGAATAACTCTGTTGGATGCGGAAAAAAAAAACACATGGTAAAGAAACAATAACAATAAAGAATGATTTCAAGAAACGAGAAATTATTGGGTTGATAAGAAATTTGAACTTACTGTCCAATACGCATAAAATCTTGGTTTATCATCCCCATATAACAGTGGATTGACCTAATTTTCCAAAATAATTCAAGAAACAGTGAACCCTGGGGTTAGTTAGATAGACACAGAAAGTAATATTTGTTGGAGAAATGAATGTGACGTGAAAGAAACTGCAGAATTGCCTGCCAACCAGCTTCGACACTCTCGACATTATCATTATCATCTTGATTTATAACCCAAATTTGAGAGAGACTATATTCACTGTGTTGCTAAACATGTGTCCTCCAAACGTTTATGGTTGCCTTGGCTCCATAATATTTATCTTTCTTCACTTCTGTTGTGGCATACTGGGGCCACCCAAACCATCAAAGCATCAAGAAAAGTATATCTCATATGCAAATCACACAAACAATGCAAGCTTCTTTACGGGAATTGTAATATACGTATATATATTTAATGTCTTTGAGAACACTCAAAAGATCTTTACCGCTGCAACAAAAAACTATTACTTCCTTTGGTTCTTGACATTAGAGCCACTCAACTAATTTGGATAAATCAAGAAAGTTGAATAAGTTAATTAATTATAACAAATATGACCTGATCTCTATAAAATATCCCTATGTAACATTTTATTACTTTATAAGTTAGATAAATTAATTTGGAGAAAAAATGATAACTAGAAAGACAAAATAGTTTGAAGTCTTATATTTAGTATTAAAATCCAACACCATTAGCCAGTGCTTATACACAAGGCAAGGTTTCTTAATTAGCAAACATCAAACAATATAAGGTTTTCCACGACATGCACATTAAATATTTTACTGTTCCAACATTTCCAATATTATCATAAAGTACCTCATGGTTGCTTCCGGGAGATTATAGTGATTCAGACAAATTAGGGATGGTGTTGCTATCCTTCATCCCAAATCGTTGGAAAGAGCCTGCCCTCGTTATGTCATCTTTTATTGTTCTTCTTATAGGAATTGTTCCTTCGGGACAACTTTCACTTTGGTGCCACAACTGAGCAATTTTCTTTGATTCTGAAGACCTTCCTTTTGGAAGAAATGTTGGCCTCATCCTCATTGAATACCCATAATTGGCCTCAGAATTGAGTTACAATTTGAAAATCCAATAATAAAACAATAAAACATAATAGTAAATTAATATGTTTTACCTGAATTTTGTGATTTTTCAGTTTGGGATGATCGAAAGCTGGCTGATGTAAAATATGGACGCAGTCAATTATGTCACCATCAGGACTTTGCATTTTTTAACGCCAACTGTTAACCAAAACGATAATAAATCATAAACCCCAAACATAATTTCTTCTTAATCGAAACTCAGAAGAACAAATGATGCTACCAATTTCTTGATTAACCGCCGAAGTGCATAATTAAATGTCACAATCAAAACTAGTTGAAGAAGATGAATCATACAATACCTTTAAGAGACTTAACCGCTGATTTGTTCATCTTATTCAAAAGCTTGGCGGCCTCAAGTTCCTTAGCTTTGGCAACTCTGTCTTGACCTGCGTTTGTAATGTGAACAAAAGAGAACAAGAAGCAGGACACCACACTAACCACCCAAGTCTTGTTTGCCATTGATGCTAAGAAATAAGAAGTAAAGCACCCAAATGAAGATTCTGAAGTGCATGTCCAAGAGTTCATCAACCAGAAATTTATAGGTGATTTGGGATATTCGGAAATTACTTAATTATCCTTTTGGTTGATAGATTTTTCTTGCCAATGGCATCTATTGACAAATTAAAATAATAAATAAGTACTCCTTTGGTCTTATTTGTAAGGTAGGGAGAGAATACTTTTTTTGTTCTATTTACAAGTCACATCATTAAATTTTTAACATGAATTAATGTACTATTTTGTTTTCATTTATATAGCTTAAATATTGTTATTATTTTTTTTTTTTTGGAAAAGTGCATATGTTGAATATAAGTAAGATTGAAAAGTTGTTATATTTGAAGGCATTGTTATTGGAATTTAAGATTTTTTTTTTGTGTAAACTGTGAAGCATGTATAAATAAAGGCCAGATGAATATATGATGAAAGATGGACCACATACATATCTAGACTAATTTTTAAATTACTTTCAATATGTTACAGCAAAATCAAGAAAAATATTAAATCTCATTATCCATGCTTAAGATTTAAAAACTTTCCAACCCTACCCTAATTTAATATGCATTATATATCATGAAAGAAAAGTCTACATAATAATAAATAAAGAATAAAATTGTACATCTATGTTGAAAATTTAGTGATTTAACTCATAATAGGATAAAAAAATTTATTTTCTTCCTACCTTATTAATGAAACCTAACGAGTAGAAATTAGTGGAATAAGGAATTTTCTTTAGTTATTATTATTATATATTAATTGTGTCCACATCTGATAATATTATTTTTGGGTGATAATATTAAATGAAGAGTAATATAGCAATGTAACTCATAATAGGTAAAAAAAAATATCTTCTCTCAACCTTATAAATAAAACCCAACGAGTAGAAATTACTGGAATAAGGAATTTTCTTTAATTATTATTATACATTAATTCTCTCCACATTTGATGATATTAGTTTTGGGTGATAGCATTAGTTCTAATTATATATCACTTGACCTTTTACCTCCGAGCGGCACCAACCTGTATACTTGTACAAATCTTGCGTGAAAATTGCATAGAGACGTAAAGCTTACACAAAACAGAAGTTTTTTTTTTTTTATTTGAAAAGAACTCTATCTTAGTTTTTTAATAAAAAAATGGAAATTCCATAAAAAAATTAAACTGATAATTTGTATCATTTGACTTTTATGGTAATATATATATAATAAAATTGAATTGAAGCTGAGAAATATGAGGCAAGCAACTTAATGAAAATTCTGAAATGGATATTCAAGATTTTTTGTTCATGCAACAATTTATATGATGGTCGATGCTGTTTGGAAAATTAATCGATTATTTTTTTTTTTTTTGGAAAAATATTCTTCTTGCAAGAAGAGACATCTTTTAATAATTAAACAAGAAAACAACCAACACTGGCTGGTATGAAACAAAATAAAATAAGCATATGCGTGATATTCTAATGTTAATTAATAATACCAACAGTTATTAAAATGATTGTTTTGCAAATTATCTAAATCTTTTCCTGTTTCCTAAAATGTCAATTTAAACTGGAGTTGTGCCGAAAGTTTTAAATGAGGAAGCTCTCTCAGCTTTTTCTTTCCTTTTTTTTAGCGCTAGTATTTTGAGTATCTTCTTGATCATTGAAATTCTGGTTTTTCTTCAAGTTTCTCTTTTTAATCTCTGGAAATTATTCAATTTTAATAATTGATTTACTTTAGAAATATAAATGAGTGTTATTGAGATAACGT
>NW_021637422.1:0-37171 GCF_004799145.2 Neltuma alba
GACCGGAGGAGTACTATAAGCTTCAGTAGGAGGAATACACGAACGGCATCTTTTTAGTATTTAATGTGGAGTCCATCATTGGGGGCCAGGTGCCTGTATAATTTCTTCAGTGGGATCGTTTTTCGTTCTTCTTTATCAAATTCACTGAACATATGCATGCCATTAGTTGCTACGAAAGTACAATCATATCAGTTTCTTCATTGATAAAAATGCCATAATCATAACTACATTGTCCTTCAGGGTTTAGTTCGAGCTGTTGGAGTGAGCAATTACGGACCGAGGCAACTATTGAAGATACATGATTATTTGAAAGCGCGGGGAGTCCCCTTATGCTCAGCCCAGTGAATAAATAAATATTTATTCATAGCTGTAGAATTTGAAGTTGCAGGATTCGCCGGACAAAACGGGCAGTTATTTGTAGTTCCAGGCTCTCAATAGTGATAAATAAGCATAGTCCGACTCCGAGCCAGTCGTAACCGATAAATGTCTTCGAGATGCTTTAAAGAACAAGAAATAAAATGCCAAGCAAAATATACTTCCAAGTTACTACTAAAGCCAGCATCAACTGTATATTTACATTCCTATTGCGTTTCTGGAAGAGAGATCAATTTGATGAACATGAGTACCCACACTTCAAGCTGTTGAGTTTTTTAATTTTGGGATATTGGACCATCCATGTCTGTCTGGAGCCACCTACCAGAATTGGGTGTTTTGCTTGTATTCTTACTGCTCTTCATATCTCAATAATTTGCAGGTGCAGTTTTCTCTGCTGAGCATGGGGAGAGATCAGTTAGAGATAAAGAATATATGTGATTCTCTGGGCATTCGCTTGATCGCTTATAGTCCTTTAGGACTTGGTATGCTTACTGGGAAATATTCACCATCGAAGCTTCCAACCGGGCCTCGGTGTGTTGATATTTAAGTTTTGGCGCGCATTATATGTCATGCCATTAATTGACAGTTGTGCATTATTAGCTTTTCTGAATTGTAACTAAGTTATAATCTTGCCTCGCAGGGGCTTGTTGTTCAGACAAATCCTACCTGGATTGGAGCCTTTACTGGGTTCCTTGAGTGAGATTGCTAAAAACGACGCAAAAGCATGGCGCAAGTAAATATCTTTTCCCCTTGTGCCTGGTTTCTGGCTGCGACACACGCACAAGCAATTTCGTGTCACCATCACTCCCAGGAAAAAAATTGGAAGTGTGATACATCTGACAAGGGTAGTTTGGTTCGGTGATGTTGCCGGCAGCGATAACGAAGGACTAACGGTTTGGTAATATGATGGCAGGTAGCGATAAATTGGTGTGTGAGCAAAGGGACGATACCAATACCAGGAGTGAAGTCAATAAAACAAGCACGAGAAAATTTGGGTGCTCTTGGGTGGCGCCTCTCTTCAGATGAGTTGCTTCAGTTAGAATTTGCAGCACAGGAGTCTCCTCGCAGCATGATCCAGAACATTTTCCAAACCAGGTGAAACTCCTCTCAATCCGCTTCATCATTTTATATTTTCTGCATATACTTGTGTAAGATACCTAGCGTCTTTGACACCAAAAGGAAATTTGGGAGGAAAAAAGAAACCATCGACTGATAGCTCGGCATTCATTTATTACAGATAAATATTAAAGGGTGAAACGCAGCCTCGATACAAGATGAAGACCTCGAAACACTTCCCATTGGTTGAACGTTTCAATGGTTATCCGGACGAGCCAGATGTTCAGGGAAAATTAGGTGTTCCATATTTTGGTCGCCCTTGCTAAACTTTACTGAAGCACCACAACTGATTAGAGCGTCAGGGCACTGCATTGTAAATGCACGTTAAAAACATCATTTGCTGGCTGCCGTGAAGAATACTTTCGCCACATCGCCTCTAAGATGCGAGGAGTGCAATTTACTTTTAAGTGTTAGAACGAGCCATTTAATCTTTCCTAGTAAATAATTTAAAATATTTGGTTCTCTTTATTATGTTCACAAATCGAAGAAGGTTGACTTGTAAAATTTCAATCTTCTGGTAACTAGCAACAATTTAAACATGCTAAGGAAAACAAAGACGCTGGCCAATTTCAATGGTAAGAGAAGCACGGTATCATCACATAAAACGGAAACATAATTCGTTTGAATGCATCTCAGAAAAAGATCAAAATCATAAGAAACTATGGCAGTGCAATTCCAAAAATATTTGTAGCTCAACTACGAACCTACAACCCTAACACTCCAGAGCTATCAGGACTCCAAGGCCAATGCCGAAATCCATGATAACACCGCATAACTCGCGAAAGAAACAGTCTACTTGATTTTCTTCTTTGGCCTCAGCTGCAATTTAAGAAATAAACACACTGATTAAACTATAACGATTACAAGAAGAAACGACATTATAATAAATGGTCAAAAATGTAACTAACAGAAACAGAACAACAAAATGCATACTTGGTTGCTGTGTCCACACTTCTTTTTCCTGCAGTTGACCGCACGAGGGTGTAACGAGCATAACACCTGCAAGCAAGCGTGCGAAACAAAAGTACAGCAATGATCACACTATTGACAGGTATGAAGCCAATTCATCTAACCTAAGCATTAAGCCACTAATATCTTCCAAGACGTAGGAATGAACATATGATGAAACTCAATTATGCCGGGCCTTAGCCCTAAGCCAAACAGACCAGCTGTCTTTCATCCAGTAACTGAACATAAGCAGTACAATATTCTGATAACATAAGAAACATATATAATAATCCACTACACCTAGAACATCCTACTTCATATGATTTCGAATTATTGTCTGAAAGGAAGAATCTGAAGTCCACTAAAATTTGAAAGTTGCTGATGATGACATTCATTTTAAATGACATTGAAAAATTTCTTGCTCTTAAACTAGAGAGACAGGAAGCAAAAGCAACATAATCAAAACTCAGTAGATAAGGTCGCTTAAAACAGATTTAAAATTCAACATATTGATGGTTGGGACCGATTACCTCTTGGCAAATCACATGCAACGACTCACAATTTGGGTTCCTAACATGAACATAAAGCAATTCTGCGTGAACTTACTTGCGGCAGATCATCTTGTCCTGATTATATTTCCTGGCCAATGCCATCAATGACGGCTCAATGATGCCACCTCTAAGCCTCAAAACAAGGTGCAATGTTGACTCTGCAAAATATGTGAAGGATCCGATAAAATTCATAATTCAAGTGGGGGCTGAAAGAAGTATATGACATCTAGTTTTCATACACCATCCAGTTAAATAAAATTTCGACATTCACAGTTGGCTCACCATAGATTAAATCGAATCTGACTAATAACAAACTTGTCAATGCTCTTCTCATATGTCTTTCCCAGAAAGACACCAGCGGGAGACATAAACAGGACATCCCATGATCCAAATCCTTTGAGACAACTGAAACGATTATTCGTTTTTCTTGTTGGGATTGAATGAACAATAACAGACAGCTTCAACTACAAATTTCCCCACATGTTTTTCCCCGCTTTTAAAGCATCTAAACAGCCAAGGCTAGGTGAACTGTAAGACTAACCTTTCTGAATGTTATAATCGGCAAGAGTACGGCCATCCTCCAGCTGCTTCCCGGCGAATATCAACCTCTGTTGGTCCGGTGGAATGCCTAGACGAGAAGAACAACCACGGTTAATAATAGGGAGCAAAATTGATTATCGATTATATTATTCAACCATAGGACGAAGAAACGTGCCTTCTTTGTCCTGAATCTTTTTCTGAATCTTAGCTTTGACATTGTCAATGGTATCACTGGATTCGACCTCGAGGGTGATGGTCTTGCCAGTAAGGGTTTTCACGAAGATCTGCATGACGGCCGATTCCTTTGCGCCTCCTACCTCTGTCGGATAAGGTTTCCTCCGCGTCTGATGGTTCTTAATATATAGGGGTATTTTCTGATTAGGGTTTTCCGAGAGAATTTCAGAATACATAAGTATTTGTTGGCAAAAAAAAACAGAATATACAAGTAATTTTATTTATTTATCATTTATCCCATAATCTACTTTATTTTCACTGTCGATGGCCAAAAAAAATTATTTTCCCTCAATTGGATAGAATTAATTTTATAAAATTAGTTTTAGTATCTATTTGCCTATTTGGATTGGATTGGGAACACAAATTATTTAGTACCTACTTTATAAAATTCATTTAACATGTTTACATCTTTAGCTCAAAATAATCCAAATTAAATTTTTTTATACAAAAACTAAATACTTACTTTTGCGCTTTATGTGAAATTGTTTTTGTTGCAAACTATTTTTTGGTTTTTGTTATTATCGTTTAAATATTCAATTTTAGAAAATACTTTAAATATGTAATTACTTTACAACCCACATTCACATGAAGTTGCGACATGCCCACATATGATTCATAGTGACAATACTTTTATTGATACGAATGGGTTTTCTTGGTGATTTGATCATGCCTCTAATGCATTTTTATGAGGCTGGATGAGAATTATATGATTTCATGTCTAATTTAGTTATGTTGAAAATATTTCAACTCATATGGTACAAGCGAAAAAATTTTAAAAAAATATTTTGGAGTACTTATATATTTTTTTTTTCAATTTTTGGTTTAGTGCATATGTATTTTTTTTCTTTTAATCAAAATTTTAATTTTGTTCTATTAACATCATAAAGACTAAAATACTAGTAGAACAAAGTTATAAGAGTTAATGTTATTTAAAAAATAAATTAAATAATTTAATTAAGAGAAAAAAATACATAGGTACTAAATTTAAAAAAAAAAATATAGGTACCTCTATATGGTTTTTTTCCAAAAAAATTTTTTTGATATTTTTTCTTATATAATACAAAATTCTTGTTTTGTTTGAAATACTTTATTAAAAACACACCACAAGTATTTTTTTAATTTTTTTAAATGGGATATAACATGGAATGAGTTTGGGTGCTCATAACTCTTGATGAGCATTCCAAACTCATCAGATTTGAAATGATCAGGTTAGATCTAAATGATTTGAATTTAATTTTGATTTTATTTTATTTTTTCAAATAATTACTTTAATAAGTATAAAATAAAAAATGATTTCTTAACTATCATATTTTCAAAAAATAATTTTCTATTTTAATATAATTATTTAAAAATATTAAATCTGAACGGTTTAAATTGCTCATCTCAATTCAACTTGATGAGCTATAGTGCTCATGATAACCAGGTCTGATATAAATATAATTATTAATTATGATAATTCAACTCGGTCTTCAATTTCAAATGAGTTTTAATATAAGAGCTTATTTGATTTTTATTTAATTTTTAATATAAGATTCCAATTTAATTTTTTTTTTTCATATTTATTTATTTTTTTCTAAGATAGTCTTGTAATGATAGTAATTATAACCAATACACTTGATTAATAAGAATATTTTGAAAAAAAATAACACTTATTTATTATAAATAAGTAAGTTAACTAAGAAAGTATTCATTGATCACAGAGGCTGAGTCATCTTCAATCTCTAGGAGCTCAGCAATCTAAAGGCTCCGATTCATGGTTTCGTCGCCTTCCCTTCTTCTTCTCCTTCCATCGTCTCCCATCACCTGCAATTTCTCGAGATCGAACTAATTAGAAGCATTCCAATGATACGCTATAAATGGCATGAAACAAACTAAACTAGATTTTGAACCCAGCCATAGTCTAAAAGCCTTTATGGTGGGGCAAGTCGTAGATATTGTCTCATCAAAGCATATCAAACAATGCGGATATCAAGTTTCTTGTGGTGGTAGTCAAAGAATCCAAAATTTGAATGTGCTTTGCCTTTACTTCTTAGACCGAGAAAAGAATATAAAAATTGAGATATAAATACGGGTGATGTTGTGATGACAAACCACTCGAACTGAAATTAACGCAAAGTGCTAATTTCATTGTCCACTGTGGAATGGCTTTGTCCACTGTCTTCCTCACTTCTTCTTCATGCGTTCCACAAACACAAACCAGGCCCTTGAGTGTCCCAAAGCCACTTTCAGCAGTGTCCCCCACGATGCCATTGATGATGCCACGCCAAGCTTCACAGAAATCTCAATACCAACCCCTGATGAAATCCAACGGTAGGAGATTGTTTGGCACAGTAGTGAAGGCAATCAAGAGGGAGGATAAGAGCTTTAAGAACGTGGAAATTTTCTCCGAGGACCATCTTCTTGAGTCTTTGGCTCGTGATATCGCTGAACTCTCCCAAAGATCCATCAAAGAGAAAGGATCCTTCTCAGTTGCTCTGTCTGATAACTCTTCTGTCAGATTCCTCAGGTCACTGCTCTTTTCTTCTTCTTTTTTTATAATTATGTTGCGATATCAATTACCAGTTAATTATGAATATAGTTTGGTGGTGGTGGTGGTGATTTTGTATATATGGGGTCGGAGATTTTCAGGAAGTTGGCGGAACCTCCATATGTCAATACAATAGATTGGTCGAAGTGGCAGTTCTTTTGGGTGGAAGAAGAAGTGTTCGTGCCAGCAGATCAGCTAAAAAAGCGACTTGTGCCCAACGATCAAGTCGTCGCAAAGATTAACCACAAGCTCGCTTACGACGAATTTCTCACCATGGTAAATATATGATAACTTCCTTTCGTTACACCTTATAATTTCATTCATTCTAATGCCTGAAATATAACGTACTGATAAATGTTCTTCAGGTATCACGAACAGCCGGAACTTAAATGTTAATACCATTGACTACGACCTATCAGAGCGGGAAGAAGCAGCGGATCGTTACCAGAAGAAACTCGAAATCTGGGGGTTTCCAAGAACCAGATAGCAAAATCCAACAAAAACCAGCTTCCTAAATTCGATCTGATGTTGCTGGGATTGGAACCAAATGGACGTGTGGGTTCTCTGATGCCGGATCATCCAGTTCTTGACGAGACAGAGAAATGGGTGGCTTCTGTGGAGGACAGGGAGAAGGAAACGATCCGAGTGACTCTGACTCTGCCGGTGATAAATTCAAGTTCCAACATAGCAATGGTGGTGGCTGGCTCTGCTAGTTCTGATGCAGTTTATTCTGCTTTCAAGCACGATAATCAACAAGATTCTCGCAAGCTTCCTGCTAAACTGATCTCACCTGAGGAAGGTGAACTGGTGTGGTACATGGATAAAGCTGCCGCTTCTAAGCTCTTCAAGGAAGAAGTCCATATCGACAAACGCTCTCAATTAGTTAGTTAATAACTAGCTAATATTAGCATATGTGCTGCGTTCTGGTCGGAATATTGTCGGCAGCTTCTGAGAAATTAAAGAATCGTACGTCGTCTGTCATCGCAGGTGGTGGACGACATGTTCTGCTTTTGCATTCGGAGTGAATGTGGTGTTTGGCCTCTGTCATGTCACTTGGCAGCGGCACGCACACTATTTCCCAATAATAAGAACTTGTTATTTTGTTGTGTCATTATTACTGTTATATTGTAATCGGTATTTTGTACGTCGAGATGATTTGTTTAATTTTGATGGAATGTTAATGAAATTACTGTATTACACCAATCAAACCGATAGAGTACTCAGTACTCACTATATAAGAATATTGGCGAAATACGTGGGTCCACAAAATCAGACAACGACAACACTATCACGGATGTGCTATGTAGCGTTTGAGAGTAGGGAGAAGAAATGGAATGGAGCCGCCAACATGATTAATTAAAAAGATTATGACATTGTTTTTGAGGATTTTCCAAAAAGAATTAAAAGAGTTAATTAGGAGAGCCTCTCATGCCTTCCTTAACAAATAAGATCGTAAGTATGGCTAAATAGTCTATCACAAACTTATGACCTGGCCTGAACTATTTTAAAACAAGTGCAGGCTCAGGCCTTTTTTAAAGCCTGTTCCTCTTATGAAGCTAGGCCCAAGCTTTCTGATAAGCGCATTAAGCCTGTCAGAAGGCCTGTGCTTGTTATTATTATTATTTTTGGTTCCCGTTTGATTCATCTAAGTTTCCTCCTATTTTAGAAAATAATAATAAAACAAAACTCTAAATCAATTCTGTTGGATCAGAACTTAGCTTTCTTGACCGTGTTTTTGATTGAACTAAAACAAGGGAGTTGCAACATCAAATGACCTTTCAATGTTTTGAAGAAATTTAGTTTTTGTTGTTGCGGGTGAACACTGAAAACAACGACAAGAATAATTTTAACAAGAAGGATGCTGATATTGAAAGGCCTAATGAATTAGAGAATTATATTGCAATAAGAAAAGGTTCCACTTGTGGAAGAAAATCATTGTGTTTCTTTTTGTTTGATATTCAGTCTCTGTCATTTAAAATACTTACGCAAGGAGAATAAATCTCTAGAGTTGTATTATACGCTTAAATATGCTTCCAGACTCAATTTAAGAGGGGGGTAGGATTATTCATGACATCAACCATTTATAAAACATCATTATTTCGTTGCCCACATAACTGTTGTTTTCTTTTTTTTTTTTTTCCCTTTCTGCAAATGAACCTCACATATATAAACATGGAGATATGCAGATTTAGTGCAATCTGAGTTCATTTTCAGTGCTAGAGGTAGAGTGATAGATGAATATCGTTCTAAATTGAATGAAGAATCAATTAAAACATTTATTTGGTTTCATATTTTATGTTTGCATTTTAGATAATTTGGATTGAGTGGTTATAATTTTAAATTGATTTATATATGTTTAAAATTTTTTAAAAATACAAGTTTTTTAATAGGCTTCAGGCCAGGGCAGGGATCACAAGCCAAACCCAAGCTAAGTAATAATCTATGTTATTGATATTGATGCGTCAATATCACAAACACGACAATCATGACACTCAACCTGCAGCACAGCATAGCGGATAATAGGAACTAGCTTTTGTGCTTATCACAATTGAGTACCATGATACTCATTATTGTGGTGACATCTAAACCATTGAGCTATGGTTTTAATGTTTTAGATTTAAAATTTTCAATTAGTAATTATTAAATAAAAAATGAATTTTTTTAAAAAAACGTACAATTAAGATTACATTTATTCTGGATTATGTATCTATTGAAGAAAAATATTTTAAAAAAAAACAAAAATATTACATATCAGCTGTTCATATTAAATTTAAATAGATGTTTATCACTGTGATAAGCACTAAAATGGGTTCTGCGAGAAGCCTATGTAATTCCAAGGACAGCTGAATTATTATACCGTCTGAGTTGGATTTTCTGCTGTCTTAAATATACAATGCTCAACTGCGTTTATAAAGTAAAGAGATTCGCATTACTTTTATATTCTATTTTAGGTTTCTACTTTATATAGCAGATATGTTCCCTTCCAATAACATGTTGTCGCATATTTTTAGGTTTTAAAAATCGAGACCCTACAGACAAATCTCACTTTACTGTTTGAAAAAAAAAAGGTAATTCATTATTATCAAAAACTTGGTTTAACTAATAATAGAGAATTTAATCAGAAGTTTTAAATTTGAGTTCTGATACTGCATTTGGGTGAAATAGAAGAGTTTTGATATTTTTGACGTCTCCATCGACTTAATCCGCTTTAGTTTGAACCCAAAGATACCTTAAAACCCAAATTTACTTTTGCATAAAATTGTTAGATAAATTATCTATGTCAATATTTAATAGATAATTTTATGAAATGTCATTATCATTACAAAAAAAAAATCATAATACTTATAAGTTAAAAGTAAGTATAAATATACCCTTCTAATGTTAGATTACTTCTTTTAATAAAGTAATTAAAAATATTGGATTATTGTTTATCTTCTATCATTCTATGATTTAATTTGACTGGAAGCAACTGGCCTCAGCTTGTACGATATATAGAGAGTATTTAACTCAATTACCCTCCACTATTTCGTTTTGTCATGTTACTTAATTTTATGGTCGTCATAATTTTATCATAACTTTAAATGAAATGATAAAGGAAAAATTAAAAAAATCCAAAATTAAATTGAGCATGCATAACTAATGATATAATCATATTTTGAAAAGACTCATAAGTTCTATTTGATACAAAGCATTGAAAATAAGAGGTAGGGATTTGGATTGTGATTTAAAAAATCTATTCAAAGAGTGTTTAGCCTAAGAAATTGCTTGTTACATAAGATTGAACAAACTCATGCATGTGAAATTGGGGAATACATATCATGGAAAGAAATGATATTTCTTAGTCCCACCCCTATGGGTTCGCCTAATCCCATGTAACGAGTAATTACTAATACTAAATATGTTTTTAATAATTTTTTTCAATAGCATTCATCACAGTTCCCATCCTTTATTTTTAATGCTTTGTACCAATAGTTTAGGTCTGGCAATAATAAAATTAAGCGAGAGCGTTCAAAATATGAGGGAGGCTAAACGTAGCTTCAACTTGAAAAAAGTCTGACTGATCTCAGATCCCCTCCTACTCTAGCTGTGTCTAAAGTATCGAACTAATAAAGCATGCATCAATCTATCAACATATCAAGTTGCTTGTGATGTTGACAAAAGAATCCGAGATTTGAACTTTGAATGTGCTTTGCTTGACGGCCTTTGCTTCTGAGACCCATAAAAGAACATAATATTGACATATAAATACGGCCAACATCGTGATGAGAAACCACTCAGAGCTAAAACGCAAGTCTTAGCATCATTCACCACTCTCAGAGAAATGGCCTTGTCTGCTGTTTTCCTCACTTCTTCGCCTTCATGCGTCCCAGTTAACAGGCCCTTCTGTATCCAAAGGTCACACTCAGCGTCTCAAACGACGTCGTCGCTGATGCTGCCATCCCAAGGAAGTCGGAAATCCCAACACCAACCACTGAAATCCAAAAGGAGATTGTGTGGCACAGTGAAGGCATTACTGCAGAATGAGGACAAAAACTATACGAAGAACGTGGAAGTGTTGTCGCATGAGCATCTTCTTGACTCTTTGGCTAATGATATCGTTGAACTCTCCAACAACTACATCCGAGAGAAAGGATCTTTCTCCGTTGCTCTTGCCGATACCTCCTCTGTCAGATTCCTCAGGTCCCTCCCTGCATTTTGCTCTATGTTATATTGCAATCAATAAAATTAAACGACCTCCAATAATGAATGTGTGTTGTGTTTGACATGCATATGGTTTGGATTTTCAGGCGGTTGTTGAAACCTGCATACGTCAATACCATAGACTGGTCAAAGTGGCAGTTTTTTTGGGTGGAAGAGGAAGTGTTCGTGCCAGGGTATCAGTTAAAAAGGGCGATTTCTGCCCAACGAGATACTCCACAAGCTCGTTTACGACGAGTTTCTCACTATGGTACGTATTATCAACTTTCATTCTTTCCACAAACCTATCGCTACTTAGCGTACTGTATAAATATGTGTGTGTGTGTGTGTGTGTATTCTGCAGGTAGCACGAACGGCTGGGGCTTTAAACGTGGTTACCATCGACTACGACCTAACAGCTACGCAAGAAGCAGCCGACCGTTATGAGAAGAACCTCCAGTACTGGGTTGCCAGAAACGAGATAGCAAAATCCTCGAGAGGGCTTCCTAAGTTCGACCTGATGTTGCTGGGCATGGAGGAAGATGGACGCGTGGGTTCTCTGATCCCGGATCATCCGGTTCTTGGGGAGAAAGAGAGATGGGTGACTCACGTCAAGGACGGGAACGAGACGCGATTGACTTTGACTCTGCCGGTCATCAATTCTAGCTCCAACATCGCCATGGTGGTGGCTGGTTCTGCAAATGCCAATGCAGTTTATCATTCTCTAATGGATCGATATGATCCACAAGCTCCTCAACGCGTGTTTCCTGCTAAACTCATCGCACCTGAAGAAGGAGACATCGTGTGGTACCTGGATAAAGATGCTGCTTCCAGGATCTTCAAGGAAGAACTCCGTATCGAAAAACGCCCTTATTAGTCACCACTGCTTCATTAATATATCTTCTTGATTTTCGTCGGATCATTATCGACGTACGGCTTTTGAGAAATAAACCGTCGCCGTCTGTCGTGGCAGAGCCATGACATGTTCTGCTTCTGTTTTCGTCATGAATTTGCTGTTTGGTTTGTGACTTGGCACACATATGCTGCCTTCTCAATAAACACTAAGTGCAAAAAAGTTGTTTTACGGCCCACACTATCTTTTTCGCAACAATGTCTTTACCATTTTAGTTCAATAAGGTTCCGCCTTCCAAATCTAATTGTGCAGGTGAGATTGAATTGGAAATGAAAGCACAGGTCCAAGCGTGAAATTGAATAGAGCGGGGTGCTTTTTCGACACTCGAAGAGTGGAAATGACCAATCAGACGGCACCAAGTACCCTTGGGCACCCTGCCAACCAAATTCGAAAGACTGGGGGAGACAAAAAAAAACATGATTAAATTAAAATCCAATCATTTAAATAACTATCTTTACCGATTACTGGGTTAATCGTTATATAGAAATTGTTTTCCATAGTGGCTACCAATAAAACCAATGTAAAAATTTAGCTGGTCTTACATCTTACTGAACTCGCAACAACCGCTGCAAAATCCTGTTATAAAAATGATTTTTTTTTTTTGTATAGGTGCAATTCCTAATTGGTCGAGATGTTTTTGCTTAACATTTTCAAGGGAATAAGTATATATCTTATCAATCATTCTGCTGTAGTGCTTACCAAATGAGAAGCAGGATGCCCTATTATATCCATGGTTGTGCGAGTAGTACAGTAACATAAAAGAGCCGGAGAAATATATTTTACTTGGTATTGGCTAAACATGTTGCTAAAGATGTTAACAATGTTTTCCCTTAGTTAAGTTATGATTCTTACACTTGACTTGAAAGCTACACATTGTTATAGGTACATAAATTGATAATTTTGAAAAACTTGTTTGTTAATGTGAAAACACATTTTGATATGGTAATTAACTTTTGAAAAATGTCTGCCCTAGCTGGAAATTCTTCCACGAAAGTGAATTTTTTAAGTTTTAATATCATTTTTGTCAATTTTAGATCTTTAGTAGATTTCTTGCTAAACTAAACACACACACACATACACACAAACTAAAGTTAATAAATAGGCAAAAATGTAGTTGAAATTCGACAATTTCTTCTCTACTTACAAGTGAACATTTTTATTTTTATTATGTATAAAAGCTTCTCGCATTCGCTACAACTCTTTTTTTTAAATATATATATATATATATTGATGATTCATCATCTCACATACACACGACAATCAGTCCAATCTAGCCATCAGGACAATTACACTATTATACCACGTGAATTGAATTTTGCGCTTCGTTCAATATAAAGCTCGAGTAAACTAATGAAGTTAAGAAGATTCATGTTACTTTTATACTCTATTTTAATTAATCCACCGATCCTAAATATAACACTTTTATATTAGTGTGTATAAAATTTTATATTTATGACTGGATGAGTATAATAGATCTTTCCCCTTCCAATTGGGTTCCAACTTGCAACAGATTTTTATAAACTGGAAAAGTTCAAGCTTTACTATTACAAAGGAATCCCACCTTACCTTCTTTTTTTTTCTTGCGTAAAAACTTTACTATTACAAAAGGAGTTGTTCCTTAATGGCGCGCACTGTACCTTCGGTTTACTTTTGTCCGACTGTTTATGTTTATTAAATAATCAATAATGTTAATTTATAACATATAAATCTTTTAAAGATCTTGGTATTATTAACCAATGCTCATAAAAGTTATGAATGTAATAATTCGTCTCAATGATTAAAAGAATACATTAATTAAACTCAAATTTTGTGAAAAATAGGAGGCCTACAGCTCAGTAAGACCTATGTTTTTAATCAATTTTCAGTAAAATATTCATTTAATTTTAAAATTATTTTCTATAGTATAATTTTAATTTCAAAACCACAAAAGTCTCTATAAAAATTAAGAGAGATTGATAGAGAACATTTTGATGAAAAATTATGTATGACGTAATTTTCAAAACCTAGGTATAACGTCTCGCAAAATTTCAGGGCGATGTTTTTTTAAAATATTTTCAATAACTTTCTTAGTCAACCTGTTTTACTGAATTCATCTCTGTCACGACTTCACGTCTCCAAAGGTTTTGCGAAAAATAATTTTGATAAAAAGTAAAAATAAGTATACCCTTCCAACGTTACATTATTTTAAAAATAATTAAAAATATGAATTATTGTTTATAATCCTGTGATTTGATTTGATTCGATTGTAGTCAATAATTGAGCTTGCGATGTAGTGTTTCATTCAACTCTTCGCTATATCGTTTTGTTATTGCTTAATTTTATATGGTAGCATAACTTATATTTGGAAAAGATTCCTAGTCTTCGGAGACTATATCAATGAAACTAAGTGACTGTGTTCGAAATTTAAGGAGGCTAAACATAACTTCAACTTGAAAAAAGTCATCATGTCTCGTCCTTTCTTAGTCTATGTGTCTAAGGAATTGAACTAATAAAGCATGCATCAACGTTTCAACATATCAAGTTTGCTTGTGATTATGACAAAAGAATCCAAGATTTGAATGCGATTTGCTTCTCGGCCTTTCCTTCTGAGACCCACATTCAAGAATATAATGCTGACATATAAATACGGGCCACATTGTGTGATGAGAAACCACACAGAGCTATAACTCAATTCTTACTTATTCTCATCCAACACCCTCACAGAAATGGCCTTGTCCACTGTTCTCCTCGCTTCTTCTTCTTCATGCGTCTCAATGAACAGGCCCTTCTGTGTCCAAAGGTCACACTCAGTGTCCCAAACCACGTCGTCGCTGATGCTGCAACCCCAAGCAGCACCGAAATCCCAACACCAAACCCTAAAATCCAAAAGGAGATTTTCCGGCACAGTGAAGGCATTACTGCAGACTGAGGACAAGAGCTATACGAAGAACGTGGAAGTCTTCTCGCAGGAGCATCTTCTTGACTCTCTGGCTCATGATATCGTTCAACTCTCTCACAAACACATCCAAGAGAAGGGATCCTTCTCCGTTGCTCTCGCCGATACATCTTCCGTCAGATTCCTCAGGTTCCTCCCCGCGTTTTGCTTTATGTCATATTGCATTAATAACAAAAACGACCAATAATAATGAATATAGTTTTGACGCATGGTTAGTTTGGAATCTCAGGAGGTTGGTGAAACCTGCATACATCAATACGATAGATTGGTCAAAGTGGCAGTTTTTTTGGGTGGAAGAGGAAGTGGTCCTGCCAGGGTTCCAGTTAAAAAGGCGACTTCTGCCCAATGAGCTACTCCACAAGCTCGTTTATGATGAGTTTCTTTCCATGGTACGTATTAAAATTACATTATTCTTTCCATGAACCTAACGTTAGTTCAAGTACTCAATATTATTCTCCAGGTAGCAAGAACAGCTGGGACTTTAAATGTGGTTACGATCGACTACGACCTAACAGCTACGCAAGAAGCAGCCGAACGTTACGAGAAGAACCTCCAAAACTGGGTTGCCAGAAACGAGATGGCAAGATCCAGGAGAGGGCTTCCTAAATTCGACCTGATGTTGCTGGGCATGGAGGAAGATGGACGCGTGGGTTCTCTGATCCCGGATCATCCGGTTCTTGGGGAGAAAGAGAGATGGGTGACTCACGTCAAGGACGGGAACGAGACGCGATTGACTTTGACTCTGCCGGTCATCAATTCTAGCTCCAACATCGCCATGGTGGTGGCTGGCTCTGCTAAAGCTAATGCAGTCTATTATTCTCTCAAGGACGAGTACGATCCACAAGCTCCTCAACGCGTGTTTCCTGCTAAACTCATCTCACCTGAAGAAGGAGACATCGTGTGGTACCTGGATAAAGCCGCTGCTTCTAGGATCTTCAAGGAAGAACTCCACATCGAAAAACGCATTTATTAAGCACTACTTAACATATACCTTGTTCGTTTTCGACGGCCTTTGGGAAACAAATCGTCGCCGTCAGCTGTCCTCGCAGATCCATGAAATGCTCTTTTGGTTTGTGACTTGGCGCGCATGCGTTTCCTTCTCAGTAAACACTACTGCAAAAAGTTTAATTTACGGCACTTGAAAAAAAGTTTTCTACCCTGGTTGCATTTAATTGGTTTAAAAGAGTTTAAGAAGAAAAAAAATAATCCTTCACTTTCTACACTACTGGGTTGTGTATTAACTAATATGAAAATCCTATTTTCTGGGCAACTCAAAAGCCCTGGTTGAGCAACGCCCGAATGGAGAGAGGCAGCAATCACGAACCACACTAAAACAACCATGTGTTAGGGGATTTGTGGATTACTTCAAAAAACAACCGAGGAGGAGGTGTTTGAATAGCATTTAAAAACACTCTTTTACAAATCAAGATAAACTCTTTCATATATTTACTTCGTATGCCATAAAAATACTTTTAAATTATGGTTTTGATTTGATTCAAACAAGCTGAGACGAAGGTAAGAGAGGGAGAGGGAGCTGGGAATTTGTGATCTGGCGCACAATAACTATTTTACATTAATATATAAATTTATAACGGGGTATGAAAAGAGATAAATTTATAATTAAATTCAATAATTTAACTAACTATACTTGCATCAGTTGTTAAGTGGCGTAGAAAATATTTTCAATATTAGATACTAATAAAACTGGGGTAAAACGTAAGTCAATTAACTAGTCCTTCATCTTATCTACGAAAATACAACCAGTCACACTATCATCACTATATCATGTTGCGTGTAATTCCTATTTTGTCGAAACGTTTTTGCTTAACATTTTCAATGGAATAAGTATTCTATCAATCAGTCTGTTCTAATGCTTACAATAATATGAGAATCAGAAAATCCTATTCGGTTTTGGCGTGGTAACATGAATTAAAGGTAGTGCTCGAGAAATATTTGAGCAAGTATTGGTTATTAAACCTGTTGCTATAAATATTAACAATAAGTTTAATTTCCCTAGGAAGGTTATGATTCTTACCTTTGACTTAAAATTGCAGATTAAATGTTAAAGTGACATGAGTTTATAATCTTGAAAAATATGAGAGATAATTTTAAAACATTTTGATATAATAATCAACTTTTCAAAAACGCCTGTCCTAATAACTCGAAATTCTTCCAAGAAAGTGATTTTTTTTTTTTTAAGTTTTCAATGTCATTTCTATCAAATTTAGATCCTCACAGGAAAAAAAAACTATAGACTTAGACTTATACAGATCCAAATTAAAATAGCTGTTCATGACAACTCTTCTATTATACATACATTGATATTGATGCTTCATCTCACAGACACGACCAAGGTTTTTTTTTTATATATATATATAAAAAAAGGGTCTTACAAACACGACAATCAGTCCAATCTAACCAATTAGCCATCATGATAAGTAAATTTATAGAGATTCGTGTTCCTTTTATATTTTGATTTATTTATAATAGATTTTCCCCCTTCCAACGTGTTTCAACTTGCAACAGAATTTTATATTTTATAAATTGCGACAGTAGAAGGAATCCCACTTCCCTACTACTAACTGCTGTATTTAATATAAGAACCACCTTAATATTTAATTTGATGTTAAATATAAGATCTTAATTCATTTTGTCTTGTCTATCATATTTATCTTTTTTTTTCCTCTTAAAATAGTCCTTATAGTAGTTAAACATGTTAAAAGTTTTTTCAAATGGTAGTTTTAACTAATACACATGATTAACAATAGTATTTTAGAGAAGACAACAACTATTTATTACAAATAACTAACTTAACTAATTTTATTAATCTTTCTAAATTAGCTAACTAGCTTTTGTTTTAAAAACCAAAAATAGATCGCAAAAGGAGCTATAGTTATTAGTAACATACAGTACCTTGTAACAATCAAAACTCAGAAATATACGTATACATAATGACAAAACAAATATCAAGCAAATGTTATACTGTTCTCATCACAATATGGAAACAAGCATACTCAGAAATAAAAAATACGCAGAAAAGAAAATGTCAGAAGAAGAGAAAAAGAATTCCAGAGGAAGGGAGGGAGCCAGAGAGAGAGAGGAGAGATTCCAAAATCATTCCTCGCTTCTTCTGGTTTTCTTTGTGTCTATATGTATCTTCACTTTTGCCTACCCTAAGTCCAAAGTCATCGGTCCAATAATACTCTCTTGACAATCCAATTCTCTCAGCTTCCAGCCACACCTGTCCCCTTGATTCTTGGCTTGGGCTCTCTTTTAGATCACCAGCTAGGCCCAACTCCTTTAGGATTGTTTATGTAGTCATGGTTAGTAAATAATCAAATGTTAATAAATAACACATACATCTATACAAGGTCTTATTATCATTAAACTATATCCTATCACATAAGCTATTGATGTAATAAGTTGTCTCACTGTTTAATAGAATGGCATATAATGTCTCAAACTGGGAAATAGGAGATGTCCGGTCTATAGACCAATAAGACTATTTTCCATCATGTTTTGGTAAAATATTCATATTACTACCTCATGTTCTAATTATAAGATCTCGTTTGTATATAAGACCTTATTTATAGTATATAAACCAAGTCTTATAATTAGGACTGGGGGTAGTATTATCTTGAAAATATATTCTCTTTATGTAATTTTAATCTTGAAACTATAAAAGTCTCTGCAAAAATTAAGAGTGATAACAGAAAACATTAACATGAAAAAATAAATTCAAGTTCATAGTGCTTTAAGACGATCAATAAAATTAATTAGTGAGAGTGTTCAAAATTTAAAGAGGCTGAATATATAGCTTCAACTTGAAAAAAGTTGACCGATCTCAGTTCTTATCTCTTAGTCTATGTCCATGAAGTGAACTAAAGCATGCATCAACTTTTGAACATATGAAGTTGCTTGTGATATTGGCCAAAGTATCCAAGATTTGAATATGATTTACTTGGCTTCTAAGACCCATAAAAGAATATAACATTGAGCTATAAATACGGCCAACATCGTGATGAGAAACTATACCCAGAGCTAAAAATATATTTTATTATCCAACACTCAAAGAGAAATGGCCTTGTCCTCTGTTTCCCTCACTTCTTCTTTATGCGTCCCAAACAGGCCCTTGTGCGTCCCAAGGTCACGCTCATCAGTGTCTCAAACGACGTCGTCGTTGATTCTGCCACCCCAAGCAACCCGGAAATCCCAATACCAACCACTGAAATCCAAAAGGAGATTGTGTGGCACAGTGAAGGCTTTACAGGACAGTGAGGAGAAGAGATATACCAAGAACGTGGAAGTATTCTCACAGGAGCATCTTCTTGACTCTTTGGCTCATGACATCGTTGAACTCTCCAACAAATCCATCCAAGAGAAAGGATCCTTCTCCGTTGCTCTCGCCGATACCTCCTCCGTCAAATTCCTCGGGTCCTTCCCTGCGTTTTGCTTTATATTATTATTATTATATTGCTATATGAAAAACGACCTCCGATGAATATAGATTTGACATATACACATGGTTTCGATTTTCAGGCGGTTGTTGAAACCTGAATACATCAATATCATAGATTGGTCAAAGTGGCAGTTTTTCTGGGTGGAAGAGGAAGTGTTCGTGCCAGGGTATCAGTTAAAAAGGCGATTTCTGCCCAACGAGATACTCCACAAGCTCGTTTACGACGAGTTTCTTACCATGGTACGTATTATCAACTTTCATTCTTTCCACAAACCTATCACTAATTAATGTACTCATTATATATATATATATATATATTCTGCAGGTAGCACGAACGGCTGGGACTTTAAACGTAGTTACCATCGACTACGACGTAACAGCTACGCAAGAAGCAGCCGAACGTTATGAGCAGAACCTCCGGCAATGGGTTGACAGAAACGAGATAGCAACATCCAGGAGAGGGCTTCCTAAATTCGACCTGATGCTGCTGGGCATGGAGGAAGATGGACGCGTGGGTTCTCTGATCCCGGATCATCCGGTTCTTGGGGAGAAAGAGAGATGGGTGACTCACGTCAAGGACGGGAATGAGACCCGATTGACTTTGACTCTGCCGGTCATCAATTCTAGCTCCAAAATCGCCATGGTGGTGGCTGGTTCTGCTAATGCCAACGCAGTTTATTATGCTCTCATGGATCGATATGATCCACAAGCTCCTGAACGCGTGTTTCCTGCCAAGCTCATCTCGCCTGAAGAAGGAGACATCGTGTGGTACCTGGATAAAGATGCTGCTTCCAGGATCTTCAAGGAAGAACTCCATATCGAAAAACGCCCTTATTAGTCACCACTGCTTGATTAATATATCTTCTTGGTTATCGTCGGATTACTGTCGGCGGCTTTTGAGAAATAAATCGTCGCCGTCTGTCCTGGCAGATCATGAAATGTTCTGCCTTTTGTTTTCGTCATGAATTTGGTGTTTTTGCTTTTGTTCTCAATAAAACATTACCGTATTACGTCTAATTCCTGTTTTGACGAAATGCTTTTGACTATCGTATCAATCAGTCTTTTGTAGTACTAAATATATATAATGTGATCGACAATCAGGATATACGTTATGCATGGTTTTGGAGTAGCAACTTACAAGAGCTGGTGAGATATCTCACAAGTTGGATAAACATGTTTCTAAGGATGTTTTACAAATGGGTTTTTCCCAGTGAAGTTATGATTCTTACCTTTGACTTGTAAGTTACATATTGTTAAAATTGATGTAAATTTAGAATTAAAAAAAAATGACAAACACATCCAATCAACTATCAGCCTATCGTGACAATTAAGCTATTATGCCATGTGAATTGGCTTTTCTGCTTTGTTTAGTTATAAATATGCCGGGATACACTTACAAGTTACAAAGGTAAAAGAATCATGTTACTTTTTATATTCTAATTTATTTATAATAGATTTTTCCTCTTCCAGCGTGTTTCAACTCGCAACAGATTTCTATATCTTATAAAATTGGGACAGTACAAGGAATCCCACTTCACTATTACAACAAGAGTTTGCTCGTTGGTAACGCAAAGGACCTTCGGTTTGCTTTTGGACGATTGTTTATGTTTAGTAAATAATTAAAGATTCCTATCATTGTAGGTTATGAATGGAACAATTCGTCTCACGGTATAAAAGAATAGAATAATTTGTCTCAGACTTCAGGGACAAATGAAAATGATATCGTCAAGCATATGCCTAACTTATATAATTACATATATGTCAAAAACTTTCATAGGTTTTCAAGAGTATGCATAAAATTAAGAGACACTCTTCAGAATTTAAAGAGGTTAAGTAGTTACTACCTTTAATTTTAAATATAAGATCTAGTTTATGATGCAACTCAATAGAACTGAAGATAGTGGAGTAGATGGATTGCTTTTAATTTGTCTTACTTGATGTCTCAGGAATCGATCTAAAGAGTCAACTTTACAACATATCGCTTCCTTCCAGTGTACGTAGTAGTAAATGGATCCATACATAGTTTGCTTGATCTGACTAACACTTAGTAAACAACGTAATCATTTTGACATAAATAAGGTTTAGACCTGCAAGTATTCCATCGAACACTCTGCTAACTCATCCAACACAGGGCGCAGAGCTTATTGTCTTCACCAAATCCACTCTTTCACTCTTGACCTCC
Organism: Neltuma alba; assembly: GCF_004799145.2. Classification (NCBI taxonomy): domain Eukaryota; kingdom Viridiplantae; phylum Streptophyta; class Magnoliopsida; order Fabales; family Fabaceae; genus Neltuma; species Neltuma alba. The sequence continues at coordinate 21,458 of NW_021637422.1, forward strand.
CAAACGACGTGGTTGTGCAACAAGGAAGCTCCTCCTCCGACCTCATCAGAGCTACAAGATTATCTTCTTCGAGAGTGATGATAAAGGCTTCATCAGCTTCTCAGCTTGACTATGAAAAGTTTATTATTATTCACGTACGTTTCATTTTCTCGATACTACTAGTTTTTTGTGAACATGTGGCCCATTTCATTTCGATTTAGTGTACAATACGTGTATTTTGAGTATCCAGAATCTTTCGATCGTCAAGTCCTTGTCAATTATGTACCCATTCTTTTTGATGAATGTAAGGGATGGGGAATTAGATAAGCAACAAGAAATTATATTCTTTTGCTACAACTTCATATTATAGATCCCAAATCTATAGATCGCCAACTAAACAAGACGCATATAAGAACAAATTCCAAAACGAACTTGCACTGAGCAAAAACAAATTACGACTTTACTTTATGCAAAACACAACGCCTGGAATGGCAGAACGGTATTTTAAATTTGACCCAAACTCTCGTCTATTTAATTATGCCTCCGTTGAGTCAGTTGGATTTCCCGGCCATTGTTAATAACTTTCTTGAATGATTTTCAGAATCCATGAACGATATATCTCGCCCTGTAAGATACAACAGTTAAAGAATAGTCTGGTCATTCTTCGCTAAACTACAGCATTCATGTGCAACGCATGTTTCTTCCTTTGCTGGCGAAAGGATATACCCATTCTTTGTCCTTTGCTTAGCTTTTTTTCTTCATAAAGATTTGTGCTTTGCTTCTAATATTTAGGAAAGAATAAAAACCATATTGACATAAATATATATATGTATAAGGGTGATGAAATCAGAAACTGAAACTCAGTATTTCGATTCAATACCCTTAAAAATGGCTTTCTCTGCAGTTTTCTGTCCTTCATGCACCCCAAAAACACAGAGCAGCTTATTGTCTTCAACAAACTCTCCGTCTCTTTGCTCAACGACGTCGTTTCTGTCGCTACCCCAGGCAGCACGGAAATTGCTTTTCCAGCCCCTGAGGCACAAAAGGGTTTCCCCGATCGAGGTTAACACCAAGAGGTCTTTTGGCAAAGTGAAGGCCTCAAAACAGAGCTTCGAGAACGTGGAAGTATTCTCCAAGGAGCATCTTGCTGTGACTTTGGCCCATGATGTTTCCGAACTCTCTAAGAAATTTGCAGAAGAGAGGGGGGCTTTCACCGTTGTTTTGTCTGGTGGATCTTCTGTCAAGTACCTCAGGTGAACACTTTTTTGGACTGAGAGCCACTCGACTTATATACTCCTCGTGTGGTGAGAAAGTTTGATAATTTTTTTCTTTCTGGGTTTGATGAATTCTCAGGAAATTAGCTGAAGATCCATATGTTGGTTCTGTTGATTGGTCTAAGTGGCATGTTTTTTTAGCGGATGAACGAGCCGTACCAAAGAATCACCTGGAAAGTAACTACAAGCTCGTTCACGATAGATTTCTCTCCAGGGTATATATGTTCCCTACAAAATTCATGTGTATCTATTATATATGACTTCATGTCTGTGCACACATTGCCGTGTTCTATATTATTGCCCGACAAATTTTACTGTAAGTCTGATTTGGTTTTTAACGTTGTTGGGGAGGTGCGAATTCCTGATTCCAATATACATGCCGCTGATGATACTCAACCAGCTGATAAAGCAGCCGAAGCTTACGCGGAAACTGTGAGAAGCTTGGTTGAGAGCAGAGTGATAGCTTCATCATCCACTGGGCTTCCAAAATTTGACTTGATGCTGCTGGATATGGGTCCTGATGGCCACGTGGCTTCTCTGTTCTCAGGTCATCCTCTTCTGCAGGAAAATCAGAAATGGGTTTCCTTCCTAAGGGACTCACCAATTCCACCGGCAGAGAGAATCACTTTTACGTTGCCTGTGATTAATGCTTCTTCCCGCATAGCAATTGTGGTCTCGGGGGCTGGGAAAGCAAACACAGTTGAGTCTGTATTGGAAGATGATCAGAAAGGTTACAAGCTTCCTGTTGAATTGGTATCCCCTGTTGATGGCCAATTGAAGTGGTACTTGGACAAAGGTGCCGCTTCTAAGCTATTTAACCTGCGCGTGTAGAGCAACTATATTAGTCTCTCTGGTTTTTATGTGAAGCTCTGATTAGCAGTGCTTTTGTCTGGCACCTCTCAGTTAAATGTACAAGGGAAGGATGGAATGTAAAAGCCTAGTTCTTTGAGATATGAACTCGAACCAGTCTTACTATAAACTCTAGAAACAATTATTAGTATTTTATGAACTAGAACAGGTCTTATTATAAATTAAATATGAAGTGCGCGGTTTATACCACTCTTCCGGTCTTTAATATAAAACCCATTTAACTAATTTGATTAGATTAAGAAAGTTAGGTAAGTTAGTTAATTGTAAGAAATATGACATATTTTTCCTAAAACACCGTAATCATCTTTCTTAATACCTCTCTCCCTCTTCTACTTGATTATGGTTGAGGGAGTATATATATGGGTAATTTAGAGAAAATTGATAAATATGAGAAATGGACCTTATATTTAGAACCAAAACTAACTCAATAATTAGGTCTTATATTAAGGACCAGAAGAGTATTTCGCTAAAACTATCTAGGTGTTGTCATTAAAGTAATTTATATTAGTTATACAAAAAGTTTTACTTTAATCTTAAACATAAGCATTAATTTAATTTGTCTCCCATCCAAAATATCGCTATTTATTATACATAGTAGGGATTTTCTTTCTTATCAAACTCTTGTATAAAGATGGGAGGAAATTTAAAAAATAATATACAAAAACATATTTCATCTTGGCACCGTCAAATTGTATTATAATATGCTTCAGTTTTCCATTAAAAAATTAAGCTTCCTACAAAAAACAAAACAGAAAATAGTAATCAAATGGGAACAATATGTTGCCCGTAAAATTGGAGCTTGTAAACCTGGGGGGTGTGGTTGAGCGGTGGGGGCTCATCCTCCCTCAACCAAGTGTCGAGGGTTCGATTCTTATCTTAGGCATGGAAAAACTTTAAAACCTCAGGCCAGCTGTCCCACCCATCGAGGTGCCTACAAGCCAGCAAAGGGATTAGTCACCGGGTCTGCCGGTGGATACCCTGATGTTTCATCAAAAAAAAAAAATGGAGCTTGTAACTAGGGGTGGAAACAGGCCAGGCCTGTGGTGAGGCATGTTGGCCTGAGCCTGGCCTACGGCCTGTGAAAGGCCTTTTAATCGGCCTAAGCCTGGCCTGTGGCCTGTTAAGAGGCCTGTTTTTTTAATAAATTTTAAACACACATAAATCAATTCAAAATTATAATAATTCAACCTAATTGATCTAAAATACAAACAAAAAATATGAAATTATCAAATTAACACAATTTGCAAAATATGTCCCCTTAGGCCCAAAAAAAATCTAATATGAAAAATTATTAGAAAACATAATTTCATTCTGATATAAAAATATCACTTCATCCTATCTCTAATATAAAAATTAGTTGATGACTAGATCTAGTTTAAAATATGAAACATCTTTAATCCCTTTTATATTTTAAATTTATCATTTATTCAGACTAATTTACTAACAAATTGATATTTGATCTTATTGTTACACATGGTTTTTTTTTTTAAAAAAAATATTACAGTTATTATAATTTATTTATTTATTTAAATTAATTAAGTAACTATTATAATAAGAATTAGATTGAGCACACATATACACGGTCTAAAACATAATAGGTCAATTCTCTCTCTCTCTCTATATATATATATTCTATAAGCATGGATCAAATAAATGAATGATGCTTTTTTTTTAAATGCACTTATGTTTTCTTTCTCTGTTTAAATATGTGTCATTATACATATATCAATTATTTTTATTATAGAGAATGGAAATGAAATGACGCATGCAATAGGCTTTAGATAACACGTTTATGTGGATGTAGTTTTCTCAATTAATCAATTAGAATAACAAAATCCCTCCTATCAATTTATAATTTTAACATAAAAAAAAAAAAAGATAACAGGCCCAGGCCGCCTGACAGGCCTCACAGGTTTACTGTCAGGCCTGAGCCTGGCCTGATAAAGCAAACAGGCCTTTTTACAGGCCTAAGTCTGGTCTAATATCTAAAGGTCAAACTAGACCAGGCCATTTACAGACCAGGCCACAAGCCCCTGACAGGTCGCTTGGTTTATTTTCACCCTTACTTGTAACGAAGCCAAGGGTATGATCTCATTCACAGGGGTCAGAGCGTCCCTTTTCTCAAGCGAAGCGTCACAATTGGAATGGTACTTGCAGGTTTCGTTCATGTGCGGTTTTGTTCCCAATTCCATTGACTAGTGATAAAAGCGTAGCAACCACTCTGCTCCTGTAAAGAGGGTGAGCGCTTTTTGAATGGCCGCTGGCGCCTCCCCTTTGTTTTCCCCGTCTGCGCGAATCCTAAATCCACCATCATCCTCAACTCCTTCCTTCTTCTCGCCCCAGCTTTCTCATAAATTTTTGAGTCCCGCTCTTACCAATAAAGGGGTTTCTCTGTTTTGCGTGAATCTCAAGAGATTTTGCCCCATAGTGAAGATGTCAACGGCGGAGACTGCAAAGTCAGTGAGCAAGAAGGTGGAAGTCTTCGAAACGGATGAGCTGGCCGTGTCTTTGGCCGATTACGTCGCCGATCTGTCTGCTAAGTTCACTAAAGAGCGAGGAGCTTTTACGGTCGCTTTGTCTGGTGGGTCGTTGATTCATCATCTCAGGTCAGTTTACTATCGTGCCTTCGCCGTTTTAGAATGCTCCGATTTTCTTTTCCGATGGGTTTTTGTATCAATTGCAATGGATTAGCTTGGGGAGTTTGTTGATCTTAGAACATGAATAGTAGTTTCTCATACGGGGAAATTTTATGTCAGGAAACTGGTGGAACCGCCCCATGTTGATGCTATTGAATGGTCTAGGTGGCATGTGTTTTGGGTGGATGAGAGGGTAGTGCCTAAGACTCATGAAGACAGTAACTACAAGCTTGCTTATGATGGATTTCTCTCCAAGGTATATTGATCACGAATTATTGTGTCATAGAGGATTTAAGTTTTCTACTGCTAAGGAATTTACTAGTGTTATTTTTTTTCCCAAATAAAACAGCATTCTTGTTTCATTCCATTGTGGTAAGAAAGGAGGGTTAGTTTCAAGTTTAAAATGTGGGACTTTTAACTGGCCCTGCTTCTGCCATTGAAATGCGTTTCTGTTTGAGTTGAGGGCGTTGTTAAAAAATATAGCGAGTAATGCCTTCGAGGAATCGTATAGAATATTTTCCTCAAAAACCTCTTTTGAAAATATTTAAGTGAAGAAGTACCCAAGAATAAAGTATCACAGAGATGTTACTAAACTATGGGGCATCATAATCTCACTAAACACTGTTTAGAATTTCAGAAGCCTTCCTTGTTTGATTGAATAGTATTCTCGATGTTCACAAGTCTGATATGTAAATTCTCATTAGTTCTGAAGCCTTCCTTTTTGGATTGAACGCCATTCAGAGGCTATTCATATCTATAATGCTTTAAAACACTACAATTGGCTGTGACATAGTATCTTTCTGCATCCGATGCTTTATGGTCAAACTTACCAGTTAATGCTTTCTGCATGTTTCTCTTGGCAGGTTCCAATTCCTCCTGGCAATGTATATGCCATCAATGATGCCTTATCAGCTGAGGCAGCAGCTGATGATTATGAAACATGTGTTAGACACTTGGTCAAGAACAATGTGATAGCAGTATCATCAGTCAGCGGGTTTCCAAAATTTGATCTGATCTTGCTTGGTATGGGCCCTGATGGGCATGTGGCTTCTCTGTTCCCTGGGCATCCTCTCATGAAAGAGAGTAACAAATGGGTTGCCTTCATCAAAGACTCGCCAAAACCACCCCCGGAGAGAATAACTTTTACTTTTCCGGTCATTAATTCTTCAGCTTACACTGCAATTGTCTCAACCGGTGCTGGTAAAGCAGATGCAGTTCACTCTGCACTTGGAGCCACCGTGAATTCTGATAAGCTGCCTGTTGCATTGGTATCGCCTGAGGAGGAGTTAAAATGGTTATTAGATAAAGGAGCAGCTTCAAAGCTGTAGATCCCTCAGCTAAGATATGGATCCACGTGTTGTGCTTGTGTATTTGTGTTTGTACTGTTAATTTTGATGTGAGAACAATTTTGATGTCTCAGTGACAGATAACCGGTGGAAAGGATTTATCCTTGTGGCAATAAAAGAACAACTTCAAGGTCCAAACGTGTTATTGGGAAGAAACCTCGCTCTTTTTATTATTCACACCCACACTAATGACCATGTATTGTTTATTCAGTGTATCAACTATAATTCAGAATGGGAATACAAAAAAAAAAAAATGCATCCAAATTTTGCATCACAGAATAAGTTTGACGACAATGACGACAAACTGATAAATTTTGGTAAAAAGTCTACCTTACATTGAGTGAATTTTAATTATTAACATAGTGGAGGTGAACTCATATGATGATAAAATTTAATGCTATATCCAGTTCTAATTATAAGATTTTGTTTGTAGTTCTGATTCTAATTATAAGATTTTATTTGTAGTTATAAACAAAGTCTTATAATTAAGATTGGAAATAGTATATTAGATTACAACCTGTGGTGGACGGGGCTTGGAATTCTGCTGTTAGGAGATGCTGAGGGTGTGGAAACAGGGAGAAACCACCGCAAGTCTAATTTCCACGGAAAAGAGAGGGGAAGTGGGGGAAGAAAAGAGGAAAGAAAATTAAATTAACAAAAAATGACCCCCTTATTACGGCAGCGGGGGCAGGAAGGGGCATGAATTTGGAGTGGAAGTGCGTTTTGTTTCACATGCTGTTGCGTTGCCCGGTCCAGGGCCTAATGATGATTGTTGCCTAGGACTCATTGTGCGTGGTCACCTCTTTTTTTTCTTTTTTTTTCTTTTTGCCTTTTTTGTGGATAAAATGCAGTGTTGCTCTTTGGATCAATATTCGCGAATCCTAAATCCATCACACTATCAGCTCAATTCGTCCTTCTTGTTGCTCCACTTTCCACAGTAATTCCTGTTTCGAGCTTTTCCCTATAGAGGGGTTTCTCTGTTAGAGTGAATCGTAATAGGTTTTCCCTTAAGTGAAAGCTTCAATGGCTGAGACTGCAAAGTCCGAGAACAAGAAGGTGGAAGTCTTCGAAAAAGATGATCTGGCCGTGTCTTTGGCCAGTTACATCGCCGATTTGTCTAACAAGTTCACTAAGGAGAAGGGGTCTTTCACCATCGTTCTGTCTGGTGGCACCTTGATAGATAATATCCGGTGACTTTTCTATTATTTATTGAAAACTTTTTATTTTTCGTCTCATATTATAATGCTTCCATCCCCTTCAATGGGCATCATAGCAATTGCGTTGTATTAGCTTGTGGGGTTTGTTGATCGTGTGTTTTCATGTTGCAATTTCAGGAAACTGGTGGAACCTCCCCATGTTAATGGTGTTGATTGGTCTAAGTGGCATGTGTTTTGGTTGGATGAGAGGGTGGTGCCAAAGACTCATCAAGATAGTAACTACAAGCTTGCTTATGATGGATTTCTGTCCAAGGTATATTTAATTATTGATGACGAGTAATCTATCAGGCCTCGTAGGAGATTTCAGTATTTAACTTCTGAAAATAGAACAATATTATTGGACTTTGAGGTTTATTTGCAGTTGTCGCAGAAATTTTAGTTTCGTTCATCGCGGTAAGTGGTGATAAGTTCCAAGTTCAAGTTGAAAGCATGGTTAAAAACAAGTAGCATGTTAGAAACTCTGTTAAGGAAGTAGATGGAACAAGTTTTTTCTTAGAAGTTTGCCTGGAAAAATTCATACAGTGAGGAAGTGAGTAGGATACAAGTATCAGGGAGATACACTTAGGGGGTGTTTAGATACCCCAATAATCACTTTTTAGAAGCACTTTTCTACAAATTGAGATAAATTTATTTCGTATACCGTAAAAACACTTCTGAAATTATTGTTTTGATCTTACCCAAACACTCCCTTAAACTTGGGGTCATGGATGATAAGTGTACATCCTGTTTAAAAGATCAAAAGCTTTCCTTGTTGGAATGCATGCTGTCATGTTCGCAAGTTTGATGAGTAAATTCTCATATTTATTGAATGATGTAAGAGGGTAAAGATTTCAGGCAAGTTGAAGGCACTCTCAACTCTTCAAGTTATTTAGTTTATTGTTTGGAGAATGCTACAATTGACTGGACATGAACTTTAGATGAACTCGTTAAAAGTGCGACCTACTATAAATTTCATGTCGCACATAGAAGACAGATATATAAATTTACCATCTTCCCACTGTCCTGATTGGATACTCTGTGATCAGCCTCACCTGCTAGTAATTTCTTAATGTTTCTGTTGGAAGGTGCCTATTCCTCCGGGCAATGTTTATGCCATCAATGATACCTTGCCGGCGGAGGGAGCGGCTGATGATTATGAGGCATGTCTCAGGCGGTTGGTCGAGAGCAAAGTGCTGCGGTTATCATCGGCCACCGGATTTCCAAAATTTGATCTGATGCTGCTGGGCATGGGGCCTGATGGGCATGTAGCTTCTCTGTTCCCAGGGCATCCTCTTGTGAAAGAGAGTCAAAGGTGGGTCACCTTCATTAAGGACTCTCCAAAGCCTCCGCCGGAAAGAATAACCTTCACCTTCCCGGTGATCAATTCTTCTGATTACATTGCAATGGTGGTGACTTCCACTGGTGCTGGTGAAGAAAATGCAGTTCATGCTGCACTGGGAGGTTCTGAGAATTCTGATAAGCTGCCTGTTGAAATGGTGTCACCTGAGGTTGAGCTAAAATGGTTTTTAGACAAAGAAGCAGCTTCAAAGCTGTAGATGCCTCGGCTAGGCAGTGAGTCTATATTGTGGGTCTGTAATGTTCATTCTGATCTGAGAACAAGAAGGCCACTGCTGAATATTGACATCTCAGTTTTAGATTATCGTATCATCCTTATGGCTGCAATAAGAGGACAGATAATTTGAGTGCTTAATGAAGTTTATGTGTTTAAAAAACCTCATTACGCTTCGGTCCCCAGTTTTTTGCTTTCTTTTTTTTTTTTTAAACTACTTTATTGTATATGAGTGGTCCCATCACTTAGTTGGGCAACCCGTCTAGCTTGATCAACCGATCCGGTCAGGCTGGTATGGTTCTTTGCTCCGACAATTTTCCACCTGGACCGGCTTGGGCTGGGTCAGGCCAGGTTGTCCGGGTTTCAAGATTCTGATGTTCGCTTGTGCCGTAGTGGTGGCGGTGATGATGATCACGCTAGTTCGTTAGCTTACCACGTAGCCTTTTGATCGTGAATCAAGACCGTCCATTGAGTGTGTTGTCCGTTTGCTGAATGGGCTGGGTTGCTTTTAAGGTTTTAAAAATGGGCTGGGTTCTTCTAATCCCCACCCCAGCACACTTGTCCGGATCTGTTTTGCCTGTTGACAATATTTGTGCATCCCGCGAGGCAAATTCAAATCTCAAAAAATATACTTGTTAGAAGAGATGAAAATTTTTTATGCTTTAAAACATTGAAAAACGAAACTTTGATCAAGTAAAAAAAAATAATAATTTTTAGGGAAATTGCAATGAGGTCTTATGTAAGAAACATATTTACAAAAACATTGGGATCTTTTTGTTAATATGTTCCCATTATGGAATCATATTGCATTTCTTTCTAATTTCTTTTGCTAAGGATGGCTCTGTGCATTTGTCTCGCCTTACGATTTCTCCTTTGTTTATCAAAATAATTGTGACTAATAAATATGTATAAGAATTTATTTATACAAATTTAAAATACAAAGATCATATATCAATTAATATAATGAACATTAATTTTGAAATAAAAATCATGTATGAGAATCAATCTATAGATATCTATTAATTTTATAATATTAAAAGAGCCCGTACCGTGGATTTTTGGATTGAACACAATGTCTATTTTATTTTTAGCCATTGTTCATGCATGAGACGATAAGAAAATCCACACAAAAATATTTTTTGAATTTCAAAATTATAAATCAGAAATTTCTTAAAAAATGTGTTTCTGTTTACCTTTTAAATATATTTAATTTTTATTAAAGTGGAGTAAACAAGACTAGTTTGAAATCTTAAAATTCAATAGTTTTTTTTTTTGTTGAGATTTTCCTTCTCTGATCAAAACTTAAATAAAATAAAATATAACAATATAATATAATAAAAAAAATCTCGTGCTATACTATACTCTTGAAAGTGAGTAAAAATGATAATTAAATAATAACAACATGACGAACATTGTTTTTGAAAAAATGAAAATTCTTTTCTTCTTCCGTAAACAAACGGACCACCCGGATGGGTCAACTCTCCGTCCATATCTCTTTCGCATGACCCATTCAGTTGGCTAACCTATGAATAAATGAGCATCCAGTGACGTGAGGTCTTGGACTTATCCCATTGAAAATTCTTCAAGAAGCAGACATATTAGCCATTTACACTCATAAATTAATTAATTAATCCACCTTATCTAACTTGATTTTCTCACCCAAAAAAACGTAATTAGGCATAGAAACCTAAACATCCAGATCTGTTCTAGGAGGAAACCTTGGTTTGTTGTGGAAGATGGACCTTTGGACCTTAACAGCCACTCCAAGAACATTCACTTACAACTTGGTCTTTGTTAATGACACTACTTAGTATGAGCACATGGACATGGACATTGAAATTTTGGCTTCTCTAATCTCACAGTACTCCGTTTGGTGTGTTCCCTGAGGTTTTAATAATATGGCTTTGGCTTTTGAACCCTTTTGGTTCTTTCCACGTAAGGTATTCCTTGGTATGTCATGTAGACCCTCCATCCATTTCCTCAGACATAAACGTACGTTAATGCTCTGTCCAGTAACATAATTATCTCACGTTTTAGAGCGCAACCTGGGAAAAAGCAAAATATAGCATGAGTAAATTAAAATGAAATCAAGAAACAAATCCCTTATCGTAATGAGTATAGAAATAAGTAGGAGAAAAGAAGCTGGGCAGGGAGGGAGAAAGTGAGTTGAAAATGAAAAGCAGAATTGAGCGGCCAAGACACAATAATTATAAAAGAATTATGAAGGGGCGTGCTTTAAGAGTGCAAGTTGTTAAGGGTGGAGGGGCAAAACTTACAGCACACCCTTTTGAAAATGGTGGGTATTGTCACTGTCCCATATAACACAAGACCCCCCTTCTCTTTATCTTCTGGAATCTCTCTTTTATCATTGTGGTTTCCATCAAAAGAAGAGCACCATAGCGCATAAAGCAACCAAGCTTCCCCATATTAATTGCTACGTGCATTTAATTTTTCTTTAACAAGTACAGGTATCTTTTTATTAAAAATCATTCTATTTAAAATATTATCATGTATTAAATATGAATATTTTTTTAATAAAAATTTTAACTTTGATCCGTTACGTTAAGAGAAACTTGTCCATTCTACTAATTAATGAGCGTTTAATTTAACACAACTACATACTGATTAATTCGGCTACTTTCTCAAGCAAACCGGTACCCTGTGACTTTTCTTCTAGTATCACTGCCGCTTCACGTAACATATAATTGAAGTACGTACGTTTTCAGGACGCTCTATATATTGTATTTTCATATTAATATTGCGTCCCCAAAAAAAGCCAAACAAATTAATTCACCATGCATGCAAAACTTGCGTTCGTGATCACCTTATTAATTAATTTCCTGAGCTTGCGAATTTAATAGCTGAAAAAAAGGCCGGAAGGATTGGTAAAAAAGAAATAGTGAGAAAATCCCGCTTCGTGATTAAATATTAAGACATTGATTTTCCGCACCATTCGAAGTTTCTAACTCCCCTAATTAAGCTACCCTGTCCACATGCTTGCCCTAGACACGGAAGGACACATGCATGAAGCGTCTCAAATCTCAATTCTCAGATTCCTAAGCAACACCAAACGTATATTTATAACGTTAAATATTTTAAAATTTAAAAGACAACATATTATCTTCTCCCGCATGCCAATAATCCATTTGGCACAAAACCGGCATCCTCACTCTTGCGCCTTTTGATTCTTTCTTTCTTGTTTAATTTTTAAAATCATTTGAAATTTAAAGAAAAAATTGGTAAAATGTTTATATTTTCACATCTTATTGACAAGAAAAATTCGATATGTTTATACGTATAAAAAATATCGATACACAAAAATTTTCAAATAGCGTATTTTATTACCTTTTTTTTCAAATTTCTATGGTTTAAATTAGTTACTTGTAATAAATATGTGTTCTCTTTTCTAAAATATCATTGCTAATTATATATATTAACTAGAACTACCATTTGATGAAACATTTAATATGTGCAACTACTACAAGGACTATCTTAAAAAAAAATAAATAAATATAAGAGACAAAATAGATTGAAATCTTATATTTAAAATTAAATTAAAAGTTAAACTAGTTTTATATTAAAAACTAAAAATAATATATAGTAAAATTGATCTAAAAATTCTTTTTTTTTTTTTTTTTGGTGGTGGGATGAGTGTGTGGCCTGGCTAGGGAAGGCTCCTGTTAATAATGGCAAGGCCACTTTCTGTAAACATGGGATTTAGACTCCGAGATTTGCAAATGGAAAAAGCAATGGGATGGTGGATCTAAAGCTGGCTTCATCATCACAAGTTGGAAAGATTCAGGTCAACCTAATAATATAGCCTGATTTCCCTTTTATTATTATTAATTACTGATAAAAAATATGTAATTTTAAAATATCATGGACTTGATTAAAATTATAAAGCCTGTCCATGTCAATAACAAATTAACGTTCTCTATTGCCCACGGTCGTTTCTCAAGGCGGCAATTAAGGATGACCATCCGACAAGCTCAACGAATGTGGCCTTCAATGTTCTCTTTCACACCTCTTTGTTCATATTTAATGGAAAATAATCAAATAAATTAAATAAAAACATTTAGACACCCTATATCGCATCTCACTCGCCTGTAGAATTTTGGTCCCCACTGTGTTTCTCTTTAGAGATTATACTTGATTCCTTAAAGTTATTTTCTTCGTGTATTAAAAAAAATTCTCATTGGGCAAATATATAATATCGATAAATAATACTAACAGAGGTGATATCAAAATAATAATGAATGCTGTAAACAAATTACTTCCATTTTTTTGGGGGGCAAACATGCTTCCATTTTTATTCCCATTCTAGATGAAAAGATATGACTGTACCTACATTAAAAAGAGTAGTATAAACCAAATAATTAACTTACTTTTCTGGTTTTATTTATAAATCATTTTTATATTTTTCACTCACACCACGGAAAACCTCAAATTTCATTGACTTTCATTTAAAATTCATAATTTTTCAACTTATCCCTATTTAATATATATTATACCTTATGTAAACAAAGTTATCACAATAATAAATAAAAGGTAAAATTATATCTATACAAAAATTTTTTCAGTATCTTATAAATAGGACCAGAAAATATCTTCTCTCCCTACTTATAAATAAGACAAGAGGAGTATATATTTCTCTCTCTCTTTTTTTTTCCATCCAACGGACATTTATAAATAAAATTTTTCTAAACATAAAAATAATAGGAGTGGACTTTACTTTTCTCAGCAAGATCTTTTAGCGTTTATCTGCACCGGTGTCTAGATAATCTTGGTTTTATTATTTCTTTTTCTTCATTAGCATGCAATTTTATCTCTTTATATATCATTTTATTGTTTAACTTTTTTATTCCCCCCTTCTCCTTCTTTTACTTTGCTTGGTGCTTTGGACATCCAAAGTGAAATACTCCGCCCCCATCCATGTTGACTGGTGTTTGTTTGGGGATTTGATCTTCTTTCTTCACGCGAAAGTCGAGGTTACTTTAGATGACAGTCACTACTACTGAGGACCAACTTTTAATTTTACTTTGATTAAAGTAACAAAAATATATATATTTGGATTACATAATTCATATTATACAGAATTATTATAGTTATGGTGATTCTTTTATAAGTCCCCACAGTATATGAGAAAGTATGCTTGACTCCATCTACATTTATACATGTAAACATACATTTACACAATTAGTTGATTAAATGCAGTTTGATAGACGAGTTGTATATTATTCTGTGTGAATACTATAACTTTCTTTTTAAAAATTATCACATAATTTGATGGATTGATATTCATTATTAGAGAATTACAATTAAGTCCCATTAAAAAAATTACAAAATAAGTCTTAGATGTTGTTACTATCTACTATAAGAGTTATCATTACAGGCTGCTCAGATTATTATTAAAATTTTTTAGTAATTATTTTCTTTTGTGAGATTTGATTGTAATTTCTCTTCATTCTTTTGATACTGTCATCTCCTTTTCACCTCAATACTTTGAGTATCAATATGGCATACGTATATCTTCAGTCATATTGTCAATAATGATTGTATTTAACGCTGAATGTTTGCTGAATTCAATTGGTAAGAACTTAACATAATCATAGGTTTAAATTCCGTTACTGACGTGAGAATTTTGTTCGTAAACAATTTATAATAACTTTTTAAAATATTTTTTGAGCCATAAAACATGTCCTACCCTTACCTTGATTTACACTTTGGTGCATTAAAAAAAAAAAAATAGGAGTAATGTATTAATCAAACTCTGGGGAATGGAGTAATAGTTTTCGCATATTAGCTCGATCCCTTTAAATTAAAGCCCTTAGTCATGCCCTTGTACAAGTCAATAAACTAATCATCAAGTTGTGCTTCAACTTGGTGCCACCGAAACAAAAGCTACTTCTCTGATTTTATTTATAGGTACTTCCAGCATATTTTACACAGACAAAAAAAATTTTTAAACTTCATTAACTCTCATTTAAATTTAATGAATTTCTAACTTTATCCATATTTAATATACATTATACCTCATATAAACAAATCAACACAATAATAAATGAGAGGTAAAATTATACATCTATATAGAAAATTTCTCTCAGCACCCTATAAATAGGACTAAAAAATATTTTCTCTCTTTATCCTGTAAATAAGACCAGAGAGTACTTTTTAAGTCTTCAATTCGTGATTTATTTTTGTCTGGGGTGTTCCAAGAGTCACATACTCCATCGTTGAAGCAATTAATGGGCTATTGGGAGGATTTGTTTTATATTTTAGTTCCTAAGTGACGATTGAGAGCCTTGAACGATTCTTTTATACATACATGCACATATATTTTATATATATGACCTCCCGCGTAATACTGTTTTCCTATATGTCCCCTTAAAAATGTCAACCATTTTTTTATCACTTTGGTTTGGCAATGCATGCTTACGAGTCTTAAAAAAATACATTTACCATAAGTGAAGACTAAACTCTTTTCGTATATTTATTTTGAAAAATCACTTTAACAAATTAACCCAAACACCCCAATGGCTATTTCGGTTTTTTTAACGAATCTGCTATACGACATTTAAGGATTGATTTCTCTGTTATCGGAAGGCAGTAACCGTGCAATTTTAAAATCCCAGAGGTGGGTTTCGGGTCGAAAAATGTGGATAATTGACCCGGTTAATATTTGATTTGATTTTTGTTATGAGATTCTGTTTGTGCATAACCAGGCTCCAAATATCTTCTACAACACCCAATTATGAAGCCAGAACATGTATGATCAAATCATGATCATTTCTTTAAGTAATTACAGTCTGTGGATAAACATAATGACCGGGGCAGGCCAGCCAT
>NW_021637423.1:0-121543 GCF_004799145.2 Neltuma alba
ACGGAGGGAGTACTTAATTAATGAAAACTCTCATTTAACACGTGTAATTAATATGGATAGTGTAGAATAAAGATTATAAATTTAAAATTCTCAAATAATTCTTATATTTAAATTGGAGGGAGTATAAGTTACCAAGTCAATTGTTTGTTTGACTAGAACTAAGGATGATAAAGACACAAAGAACGAATGATTTCAGAGAAAACATATGTTGGTAAAGGTTTCAAATCGATCAGAACTTCTCTGAAAATTAGCGTATGCGGTAAAATTTTGACATAGTCACTTAATCTTCCTGCAATCATCATTTGAAAATTGCTAGCTTATATTAAATAAATCTCGCCATCTTCGAAACATGTCAACATCTCATCATCGTGTGGTAAATTTTTATTTGAGTTATATTTGTTATTAGAATTCCAATGAAGGCATAACTCAAAAATTAGCCTTCCAATAACGAGTTTTGCAGAGGAAACATTTTGGTCATGTTTTTCCTTAAAAATTTTAGAATTAATTATAAAAACCTTTCAAAGTTTTGCTAAAATTACGTCCCACATCATTTATCTTCAAAGCTTATTTTTAATACATTTTTGAAACCTATATAAAGTATTAAAGTGCATCCAAAACAAAAAGATAAATAATCTTAATCTCTGATATTATATTTCTTGCTAAATTAAAAAGTGTGATCTCTGGAATAAAGTTTGGAAGCTTCAAAAGCCGCCTAAGATCATGCATTTCATTTGGAGGTTGTTGAATGAAGCTATTGCAACAATGGAAATGCTTTTTAGGAGAAATGTGGTAGAGATACGATCTGTCCAATTTCTCAAAGTGAAGCTGAGATCATTAAACATATGATTCTATTTTGTCCTTGGACTAATAGATGCTGGTTTAAATGTTCTTTATCCCAAACTATTAATGCCAGTCAGAATACTTGTATTAAGAGATGGATTGAACACGTGTTTTTCACAATAAGAACATTGATGATAAAGTTTGTCCCCTCATTAACGCATTAAGTTGGGGAATTTGCAAGGCAAGATGTGAGTTTATGTTTCAAGGAACTTAAATTGATCTTATGAAAGTGGTTTCCTCGGCTAACCTTTTGGCAAATGAGGTGTGGGCTGTCAGAAATGATAATATTGTTCAGTATCAGACAAGAATCAGCAATCAGATCATAAGAGAATCATCATGGAAAGCCCTAGTAGCAGGTCCGATTAAAATCAAACATTGATGAGATTTTCAAGAGGAGCCCTATTCGTGCTGGAATTGGGATTATTGGCAGGGATCATGATGGTTTGCTCCATCGTAGTTACGTGCAAGACGCAGAGGCATCCTCTCCCTTTAGTTTAGAATGCCTTGCTTCAAAGAGGCTATTCTTTTACAGTGATCACTTTCATTATCCAAAAATTTACCTTGAAACTGATTGTTGAGTTATATATAGCTGTTATCAATAAATTTGCAGCTAAGATTGAATGGTAATGTGTGGATATATTAGCTGAAGGCCTTATGTAGAATTTTCTGGTTGCAAGGCAGGGGAATTATGCTTTGGAAAAAAAATGGTGTGAGCTCCAATGGAGTGCTAGTTATGGCATCATCCCGTTTTTAACAAACCGAGAACAATTTATGTGATGGGCTCACTGTTGGGTATGTGGCCCATGGGCCCATCAAGTCTCGCAATTATCTAACGGTGGTTGCAGCTATAATTCATTTATGTGACATAAAGGTGACCGTGACAAAATTTTTAAATTAACGCACAAAGATGAGCTCAATTAATTAATACCCCACTTATCCTTAATATAAGATATAATTAGTGAGTTGATACTAGTTCTATGTATAAGACTTGTTTTAATTATTTATTAATTTTTTTTAAAACTAACGCTATTGATTATTTTTCCCAACAATAGTCAAATAGAAAAGGGAAGAGGGAAGATGGGAGTAAAGAAGATGCTTAGGATATTTTAGAAAAAATATACCATCTTAAATAATTTTATTAATATTTTTAATCTACTCAAATTGGTTAATTAGATTTTACATTAAGAACATGAGGAGTCTAGTCATGACTATAGTTAGTAAACTAAATCACCTTAATGCCTGTTTTAGTTAAATGTCATTATGAAGCAAAAAGCTTATTTTGGTGACTTGAAGTCATGAACTAATCATGCTTATTACTCTATTGAGTTTTTCCTATATGAAGTCAAATTCTCACTCGTTAGGATAAATATAATCAATAATAGAAAGTGGTTTATATGTGCATAAATATAATTATAAGTAGCAATGTGAATGATCACATTAAAAAACAAATATATGTAAATTGAATCCTATGCCCTAAGCTAGCTCTATCTCACAAAATATTGGGAGGATGTCATTGGATTGGAGGCTTCCACAAGGTCAAAATAATGATACTTTATGCCGATATTTTGGAATTCTTACAATTCTGTAGGCTTGAAGTGAAGATATGTTTTGATAAAAGAAAAAGTCTAAAAATACCTTAATGTACATGTCAGATGTTGTTCAGTAACTTATAATTAGAGCCGGGAAAACGGGCCGAGCCCGTCGGGCCGGCCCTTTTAGGCCCTGAAATTATGAGGGCCGGGCTTGATATTTTTCTCTTAAAATAAGAAATAAGCCCTGGAGGGCCGAGGGCTTAAAAGGGCCGGCCCTGGAGGGCCGCGGGCCGGCCCTTTTAAGCCCTTTTATAATTTTTTTTATTTTTTAAATTTTTTATATAATATTAATGCTATTAATTTTTTATATTGTTGATAATATTTCAAATATTTAGTTATTATTATCATTTTAAAATTAAATTTAGTTTTAGACAATAATTTATCCAATTAAATTTTTAAAAAATGGGTTAATTTGGACTTAATAATGATTTGATTTATATTATATGCGTTAATATTTTTAAACTATATATATATTGATAATAGAATATTTCTATACTTATATAACTTGTGATTCTATAATTTAAATTAGAAATTCATGAGTTTCAACAACAATGTTTCTCACATTAAAGTAAAATAATAGTTAGATTGTAAAATTTAAAAATAAAATTCTTATAAAGAAGAAAAACTAGATATTTTTGTTACGAAAGAAAAGCATACTTATGAAGAAAAGTAATTAATTATAGTGATGATGAAGTTTCAAAAGATTAATGATAGTGTTTATTTATTGCACAATTGCATTATAGATAAAACTTTTAAATGTTGTTATCTTGTTAATAAATGTTTTAAATGTTCTTAGATGTTGATGAATATTTATATATGATGATATTTTATATTTGTGACTTAATTTTATTCATATTTATGTCTTTTATTAATAATTTCATTAGTTTATTTTTATATTTTTATAAAAAAATATGATAAATATACAAAATAGTATTTTTTCTTAAACGGGCCAAAAGCCCGCGGGCCGACCCTGGCCCTGTAGCTTAAGGGCCGGGCTTAGCAAATTGGGGTATTTTTAAAATTTCAGCCCTGGAGGGCCGGCCTTTTTAAGCCCGCCAGCCCTGAAGGGCTAGCCCTGATTCCCAGCTCTACTTATAATTGGGTACTTAGATATTGGCAATAAAATGTGTTCAATTGTAAACATTCAAAATTAGTTGCAAATCAGTTGTAAATTATGAATCCAATAAAGTAATTAACAAGTTGTTTTGTAAATAATATTCCATGATTTACTACTAAACTTCTAACATATACAGTTTATCACAATTTATAACTGACTTACAACTAATCTTTCAACATTTATTATAGTGCTTTCGGAATTTACAATTAAATTTCTAGAATTTACCACAATTTATAATTAATGTGTAATTAATCTTTTATGATTTACAAATTATAATTGAGATTTTAGAAAATACATTATCTTTTGTGACAGAGCTTTAAAAGAAAAAGATTAGTCTTTTTATGCAGTTTTATAAATTCATGATCCTTTAAAATAATTAATCTATTGTGTATCTTTTTCCCCTTCAATTTGTGTTTATATCAGATACTGATAGACATAAGTGCTGTTGGATTCCAAATGGAGGGCTGCTCTCTCTTCAATTTTTATTAGTTTAGTCATTTTTTTCAAGAAGTGGGCATTAATGGCTTGGATTATGAACGAAATCGAATCTGTGACCTTCTATTTACAGAAGAGCATTTTATGCTGTTAAGTTAAGATGAATTAGACCTAGATTAGGGGTATTTATTATTTATTAATAAACTTTCTTTCTTGCAAATTCTCTCCATGGAAACTGAATAAATTACAAACTTTTTCTTTAATAACCAATTGTAAACTTCTTTTCAATTTTACTATAATTATTTACTTTTTTTAAATATATATACATTTTTCATTTAAAAAAAGTTATACATAGTTATTTAAAAGCCTGCGCATGGCTCTGCATGGTCCTTTCTCTACTTATTCTATTCTCCCACAGCAACCAAAAGCAAAGCCATGTCACATTTGTGTGTCTGGAATAATAAATTAAAAAAGTGATACATAGTTATTGGATTTTATTGTCTAAATCAATGATTAAAAAGTTTAATAAATCATTAAGAGTTAATCGGGAACATAAGCTATCTATAAGTTGACCTAATTAAATAAAAATAATCATGTTCCGATTGAAAATCATAAATTTTTAAGCTAATGATAAGCGCTCCATCCAACACAAATTGCAGAGAAAGTATTAGAAACTTGATTCTTGAGTAAATCAAAGTTAGATAAGTATGGTCAAATAAAGTTTTATTTTTTTCCATTTAATTATGAGAATAAACTGATTTGTTTTTATTATCATCTTTTCATTTGTCTCATATCTATCCTTTAACATAGAATAGAACATTGGAGAACCACACAGATTAGTGTGAAGAAAATATTAATATATCTTGCTATCTGTGCAAATGGGACAATCCTTGTGCCTCACAATCATTACATAGACGACGACCGGGCTGCCCTTTCTCCGTAAAACATAATCATTTCTATGATCTGCCATACTGGGGGGGGGGGGGGGAACATATTGATGAGCTTTGACATTATTAGCAGAACATTATTTTGAAGATCTGGGCATCAAGCAGAAAATTTAATGAAGTCAAATTCCAATTATAATCAGCAACACATTGTAAGTTCACTTGTTTAACTCTACTGAATGCCAACCAAAAGGAAAAGGACTGGGTTGAAATAAGCAAAGAAGTCATCATTTCGGTCCAAAATCTGATTTTATTGACCACTTTCCAATAGAAAAGGGGGTATTTTCCCTGTATATGGCTGGTGGAGTCTGTCCAAGCATGTTATGGCTTATCACGGTGCAGTGGGAAGCAAAAGATAATGTCTATTAGTACCATAAATCTACAGCCAAGGAAGACCCACTTTATCATTCTGTACAAATGTTTCACCCTCCATTAGAATCTGACACACTTTTGCTCTGAAAGTCCAACTTCTCCTCCATGATCTCAAAAAAAAAAAAAAAAAAGTTTAAAAGCGCTGATGAAAAGTTGAACCCCACAAGTTTCCAATCCCATTTTATGTCATATCCCCACATTCCTTTCTCTTCATTAAGTACTTACTATCAAGTTTCATGCTCCAATATATATATATGTGTGTGTGTGTGTACATATAGAAGTTTACAATTCTCAGAAGAGAGTAATACAGTTATGGGAATGCTTCAGGTTTAACAAAGGAAGAAGGAATGGGGTTTCTGCAAAAGTTCATTTTTTTTGTTCTTCATTCTAAGTCTTGTATCTGCAATGCTTCTTCGTGCAGTTAGCTTATACCCGGAGAAAATGGAAGTTACGGGCAGTCATTCTAGCAGCAAAGACAACAACATTAAGGTAGTCAAATTTTTGCTTTCTGCATTTTCTTCTTAGCTTTGAATCTGACATTTTAGCATTCTTGATTGTGTTTATGAAGATGAACCTTACGCTTGTGTTTGACATTACATTACATGGTTTTCTTCTGTGGGCTTCAATGGGATTCTTGATGCCCGTGGGTATACTTGCTATCCGAATGTCTAATGGTGAGGCTAATCAAAGAAGGCTCAGAATGATTTTCTATGTTCATGCAATTCTGCAGGCAAGTCTTTCTGAACTTCTTCTCTGCTTTCCCCTTCATTATCACTTCCATCTGCTTCAGATTTTTTTTTTCTGGCTTCTAAATTTAAACTCACTTTTTGGTACACACCTTATATTTATTGACCCGAAGTTTATTAATATAAATCCAAGCAAGGGCCAACGTCTTCTAGTCTGTTAACAAGGACTGTAATGAATGATGAAGAGACAAGGAACACATTTTTTTTTTATAAAATATTTTTCTAAAGCTTTCTTGATTTGGTTTTGGAATAAGAGGTTTTGAAGGGAACACAAGTTAACTGTTACTGTGGCCCAACCCAAAGTCTGAGCTCAAAATAATTAAAGCCAGAAGTGAGAACATCCCTATTAATCATTTATTAACAGAAATAACTATCTATAAACAGTGGTCATGTTTGGCTTTGGTATATAATAATACGTTTTTCTTTTGTATTAAACAGAAAGTAGCTGTACTCTATGGTATTATCTGGCTTTGGTATATAATAATACGTTTTTCTACTTGTGGCCACAGAAGGAGCAATCATGTCCATAAAAAACTTCCAGAATGCTTTTAACAATAATCATCAAAGAGTAGGAGTGGCACTCTATGGTATTATCTGGCTTCAGGGCATTCTTGGTATCTTTAGACCTCAAAGGTAACTTGCTGTTCAGCGATCCCTTGCTTCAACTCAAGAAGTTAGATCATATGTATAAACACACACACACACACACACATCATCTTAATTTTCCCTCACTATTCAGTTAGAGGACTTTTATAGTATGTTAATGACCACTTAAAAAGTTTCAAGAGAAGAGTTAAGATTAATTCAACAAATAGTATATACTTGGGTAGAATGATTCTTCTCAAAAAGTTTGTTGTTTTAGGAGAGAATCATTTTAGCTGCTTAGTATCTCATAGAGCAGTTTATAATACAAAATGTGAAACTTAAACATCTTTATATTACCTTGATCTCTATCATTTAAACTAGCCGCCTTTAAAAGATCAGTTTCTGCTTAGAAAGAGCTACCTCTTAGTTTAGGCTTGATAACAGCTCGAACTCAAGTTAGTGATAGGTTGAGAGACTTTAGTAATAGATCTGTGTTCGGTGGATATTGGCCAGTCCCACAGGCTCACACTCGCACACAACAACTTAGCATTTTCTAAAGCCATCATTTTATATCATCTCTTGAATGGAAAGTTTCAGTTTCTTGCTTACGGAAGATGAGAATCAAAAGGGGTAATAATGTTTTCAGGGGGTCTAAAAGCAGGACTGTATGGTTCTCTCTGCACTGGATGCCTGGAACTGTGATTTCCTTTCTGGGCATTCTAAATGTATATATAGGCTTACAAGCGTACCAAGAGAAGACATAAAAAAGCATAACAATATGGAACATATTATTCACTGTTCAGCTTGCTATCATTGTCGTCTTCTACCTTCTTCAGGACGAGTGGGTTTATTTACAGAAGCAGGGAGTGATTTTAGTCAATAAATGTTCAGAGATTTGTTCAGATATCAAGCAGAAGGAATTGAATGCTGAGTCTTGTTGAGAGGGACTTTTCTTATAGGTATTAAACTATGTGGATATACATTCTTGAATAAGTTATTATTGTCTTCAAAAGAGGCATGACCGTTCAAAGATTTTTTTTTTTTTTTTCCTTCTGGACCAGAGACTGAAGGGAAAACCACCTAACCCGGGTGGTACCCAAACAGTCCGAATATCCTACTTATACACACTAACACACTCACACACCCATCTGATGTGGGGCTTGAGAACACCCACAAGGGACCCCGACCATTCAAAGATTGTAAGCTGCATATCAGTAACTGAATTCTTTTTTGTAATATATTACATCTAGTGTTTTATATAAGAACTAATTGAGAAGTTGACTTTAATTTTAAGTATAAGAACTTCATTTATTTTTTCTCCCAAATTTATAATTTTTTTCTCAAAATATCCCTATTGATTGAATTGATATATTAAAAAGTTTTAACTAAAAAGTAGCTTCAATGCACATAATTAAAAAAAGGTCTGTTAGAGTAATCAACATATATTTATCATAAATAATTAACTTGAGTATTTTTCTTAATATCTTCAAATTAGCCATTTGTCTATTACATTAAGAAGTTGAAAGAGTGTATGAATTTGAATGAACAACTTAGTGAACTTTGGATATCATTTAGCTCATGGAGATCACAAAATGCAGCTAATTTGTGAGATTTCACACCCTACTATTTACTGAGATCTTGCTCATGAAGACTAGTAGAGTCTGATACTTTTCAATTAAAAGAGAGTAATGGGAAGTATATATTTACGAGAAATATCATATTCTTCTGGCAAGACTTAATTAACTAATTTAAGTATATTAAAAATAATAGTTAAATTAATTAATATGATATGTTTTTTTAAATATTCTAAGCATCTTTTTTAATTTCCTCTCTTAATATGATGTGTTTTTTTTTTTGCCTAAAATACTATAAACATCTTTTTTAATTCCCTCCCTCCCTTTCATATTTGGTTATCGTTGGGGGAATATGAATAAGATTAATTTTTAAAAAAATAATAAACATGTAAAATAGATATTATAATAAGGTTAACGTCAATTCATCAATTAGTTCCTGTACCAAGAAACGGAGGAATATTTTATACTCACTCAAGTCTTTTTCACATGACCCTATTAACTATTTTCATAAATAGTTAAATATTACAACTCATACAACATTTCAACATTGACTTTGAATTAGAAAGACCCACTTAGGAAGGGGGTGGAAAAGCCAAAGGGATAGGGACAATTTTGGAGATTAGTTATAAATGTTTCATTAAATTTTATAAAGAATCTTTTATCAAGGTTCAAAAGATATGATGTTATAAATAAGACCAAAGCGTGTAATTTTTAAAATCCTCACCTATTTCATGATAAATAGGAATTTTTTTTTTGGTTTCTTTGAACTTAATTGACATTTTATTTTGTTAAAAAAATAATGATTGAGATTATATGGTGTATTATGAAGAAAATCTTCCCAATGCGTGAAATGAGCCTCCTTTTTCATGCTTCCTGCTTCCGTCTACCTGTCAGTTTAGTGGCACTGGGTTACAAACGGAGACAAATCTGAAAGCTAAATTTGGTAATTTCAATGTTAATAAGTTATCAATAACAATATATCGATATACTAGCTCCGGTCCTAATTATAAAAACTAATTGAATAATTTGATGAGATTAAAGAAAGAATTTAAGTTAGTTATTTGTAATAAATATATGTTATCTTTTCTAAAATATCCATGTTAATCAAATGTATTGACTAGAACTATCATTGTTAGAAGGATTATCTTGAAAAAATATATATAAATATGAGAGACACAGTGAATTGAGGTCTTATATTTAAGACCAAAATAAAAATTAACAAGATCTTATATTAAAAACCTGAGGTAGTGTCTAACAGTAATTTGGATAAATTGTATTTCCTATATAAATTATTGAATTTTAATTTGTTTAAAAAAAATGTCAACAAACAGTGGTTGGTAACTGGATGAAAAAAAAAATCATATTAGGATTAAGAACTAATTTTGTTAATACTCCTATAATTTTATATAAAAATAAATAAATAAAGATTTCATTTTTAATAAACTGGCGGTGAGGATTGCAGAATCCGATGCCAAGCAAAGAAAAGCAAAAAGATAGCATCTTCATTCTGCTGCCATAAATGAAGGGTGACAGCAACTCGTCTTTCTCCATTTAGCTTCATCATGGACAGAGATCAAGAAAAGGAAGAAGACAAGGCTGGATCTGTGCTGCAAGATGAAGTTCATCATCCTTACGCCTTTCATGTCTCTGGTCCTCGCAATTTCGCTGCCCTTACGGGAGGGATCTTCTCAATTCTAGTTGGTCAGTAGCCTTCCCAAATTCCTTTTTCTGGTCTAACTAAAAAGCAGATGAATTTTACCTCCTTTCTCATGGGCTTCATTGTGCGTTCTTAACCACGCCAAGTTTACTTTTTCCCCCACCCTGTTATAGCAAGTTTACTCCTGGTTATTAAAGAGTTCTAGAATGAAAATGTAAAAGTTATGTTTTAACATATAAATGGTTTTCAAGATTGAAAGAACTGTGATGGAATGAAAAAAAGACAGGTGGAAATGAATTCGTTTTTGTAGAAACCGTTTGAATGAGAAATGGATGCTATGTAGTGCAGATCAACCTTCCCTATTGATTATGGGTTTAATCAGTTGTCAACCACATTTAAGTAATTACTGTAGGAACAGCCGTGCACTTTTTATGGTGTATGGTATTTGGAATTTCCAGTGTCAAGTCTCATAATTTCTATCGATTTTGAATTTGTTGGTGAAATGGGTTTTGGCGTATGAATTTACTAAAGCAAAGTGCTTTACCAAATGGGTTTCTAAAACGTTCACTTGTTGTTTATGATGGAAGGAACTATAACCAAATAGAAAGACGTGTGGGAATGAACCCTTTATTACTGAATCTGTTTGAACTGAAACACATAGTACCCGTTATAGAATTAATAAGTAAATTCTCATTGATCTGGATCTTTGTTTCTTCTTCTTCTTCTTCTTCAATTTTTTTTTTTTGGGAACTTCCAACTCTTTCGGGGTCCTTGTCTAGTGTGATTTTGAGATAACCTTCGTGGGTAAAAACCTTGCGTTGGAAGTTGTTTTTATGTAGAAAATATTTCTTGTACTTCTGCATAATTAAATTAAGAATTTTAGATATTACTTCCATAAAATTTTTGACAAATAATGCATTGTTGTCTACACCTTAGTCGACCGAATCGAAGGTCCTCCATGGAAGATTTGCTCTGATACCTTGAAGAATTTGGGGCAGAACTGAACAAGTTTTATTTGATTAGAGCTCAAACATTTATAGGAAGAGATTAGGTTTAGGTTTGGCCACAGATTGTTATCCTGATCTCCCTAAAATCATGGAAAGATAAAGGAAAAGATATTCTGCATATCTAAACTATTTTTGGCCTAGAAATACAGGGCTCAACAACTAAATAAATAAATAATTAAACACTTAAATAACGGCATTCTCCATCAATAGATGTTATGTTGGAACCTCTTATCCTCTTGCATTAATCATCTGTCTTCCTTCTGCAAAGGACGATCCTTTGTCAGGTTAATTCTCTCTTATAGATCCAATACTCACTAGCACAAAGTATTTCAAATCTATCAAATTATTTGAACCTGAACAAATCTTAGCATTCACAAGTTTCAAGCGATAGGCGTAGTGCACCAGGAATCAAGTCGCAGTACCAAGCACTCACTGATCTGTCCCTCGTTCTTGCCTTCCCCTAGGAGTCATTTCACTTAGGTTGTACCCGAAGGTAGTAGCACCTTCGGTCTATCAACTCAGTTCTAGAACTTCCTATCTATTCGTGCTTGCCCTTGCCTCCCCCATCATCATTAGTTACCACCATTGTTGTCAAATTAACAAGTCAACTAGATGGACTTGGGGAGTTGACATTCTTAGCTCAAATCAACATGTTAAATCACTTTGTACAGACCCTCACAAATTTGCATGGACTAGAGTGTGACTAGATGGGGCTCGGTAATATTGGACAAACGCGAACATGGTGGGTGAGTCTGAATACAGTATCGAAACTTGAGACTGATAAAACCTCACATTGACAAGTTTGTACCTATGCCATCTCTCTTGGGAAGTCCAGTTTTTAACATTGCATGCAAATAGTTATTAGGAGGGGTGTGTGTGTGTGTGTGTTACACATACACGCATAAAATACATCTCAAAGGGACGGTGCATTAGAATTGTAGTCCACCCAGCCCTTGTGGCATGAAATTGGGAAAAAGTTTAAAAACCTATGCTGCTTAGAAATGCAAAAATTCCAGTGTTAACAAAGAGATAAAATTTTAATACAGCCACAAAAATATATTTAAATCAAATTGTTGTCATTTTTTTACTTTAATTATTTAATTTTATATTTTTAATAACTATTTATTAATATGAGTAATTTTTTACGAGTTTCCAACACAATCCAAGTTTATGACTCCATTACGAGTTTGACAGTCTTGGCCACTGAAACTACCAAGGAAAAACAGAGAGATAGAGAGAGAGAAGCTTCACAGGAAACATAATGTAATGAGATTACACTCAAACACACGTAAACAAAAAGTAGGCCAAGAAAATGAAAGCATCATTGTTGTCGCCACAAATTTCCCAAGTCCTGTTACTGGGTTATAGTGGCCCTTCTCTGTCCCTAGCTGTAGGAGTAGCTGGAATTGCATCAACCATATAACGAGTTGATTCTGTAGTACCATTGAGGAGGAAAAGGGAAAAAATCATAATCTGATAAGGAGAAAATCTAATTTTCGTGCAGCACACCAATGCGCAAGTTTCTGTGGTACAACATAGTATGGACAATTCAATGCAATAGTTCAACGCAATATACACAATTTGACCTTTAGAGGCCTTGGCTATCAAATGTCCGTATCCTTTGTGGTTATGATGTTTTTTTTTTTTTTACCAGACTTTGTGGTTATGATGTTTGCTCAACTGTTTTCTGCCTTTTGTTCTGAATAGATCAACACAATAAGCAGTCTGCGCCTATATATTCCAAAGGATTTTCTGTCATTGGAAGCTAGCGAAAACATGCTGAAGAAAGTGTCAGAAACTCTCTGGATTTGCTGAAAAAGGGTTGCCCCTTCTAGATCCTGTAGAGGACATGAAGGTTTCTCATCTTTTTATTATATCTTCTCTTCACCCTCTTGGGTTTAATTCCAACAAAATTATTGTAGTTTTGACTTCATTTCCTTTTAGATTCACAGCAGCTCATACAAAAAGGCATCCCGGAGATTAGAGGCCTCGGAGCGGCTGTTTGAGAAGCATGAAATCGTAAAATCTCCATGTTTGAAGCAAAACTAAAGGCTTTGCGTAAGAAGCAAGAACTGGCTGCAAAGATAAGGTCAATTAAGAGAACATTAAGAAATTCTACTGCTTTGGCTTTTAGGGATGAACGTAAGGCAAGAAAGAGAGTTCTTCGGGGGCTAGTGTAATGAAATTTGTTGATTGCTTCGATACTTTCATCATTGTAGTGTAATATCTTAATTGTGGTATTGATGTTTTTGCAAGTCTACTGATTGACTGGGTGTTTGCAGTGATCTTCAATTTTAACTTACAGATATATTACAAGTGAGAATGTTGTGGAATTAAAAGGGAAGGTTGCTGGTGAAATTAGCAGCGCTGATGAGCTGACCCTGACTGAACTCATGTTTAATGGGGTCTTAAAGGACATAAAGGTGGAGGAAATGGTTTCTCTGCTCTCTTGTTTTGTATGGCAAGAGAGAATCCATGATGCTGCTAAGCCCCCCGAAGAACTTGGCCTGCTCTTTGCTCAATTGCAAGAAACTGCTAGGAGGGTTGCACAACTTCAGCTTGAGTGCAAGGTAATGAATGAATCCACTGCTTCCCTGGCATTAGATTATTTGTTCATAACTAACTGTGACTGAATCCATTGTTTCCCTGGCATTAGATTATTTGTTCACAACTAACTGTGATTATGCATATTCTTGTACCGAAACACGAACTAAATCAGGTTCAAATTGATGTGAAGAGTTTCGTGAGTTCATTTAGGCCTGACATTATGGAAGCTGTTTATGCATGGGCGAAAGGATCGAAATTCTATGATATCATGGAAATTACTCAGGTTTCTGAGGGTCGCTTGATTAGCGCAATTAGAAGACTTGAGGAACTTCTTCAGCCGCTGATACAGGCAGCCAAATTAACTGGAGAAACGTAGCTTGAGGCTAAGATTGAAGAAGCTGTTTCAAAAATCAAGAGGGACATTGTATCTGCCGCATCCCTTTATTTATAGGACAGTTTCTGGCAGAAGAGACAAATGATGAATTACCCTTGCGTCTCGGCGTGGGATTACCGCCCATTAATTTTGTAGTATTTGACTGCCAAATCATCTTAAATTATTCGTAGCATTCTGTTCTTGCTGTCCTCATGCTTTTAAGGGTAGCTTCATCAGAGCAATTAGATAACTCTATAAACTTCGGCAGACAACACTGGTAGCTATGTACATGGGAGAAACGCAGTTTGAAGCCCGGGTTTGAAGAGGCTGTTTTAGATTATCAAGGGGGATGGTGCTGCATCCCTTTATTTGTACTAGTTTCTAACAGAGGACACAAATGAGTAGTATGCGTGCAAGCAAAAGTGGAATTTCCTTCCTTGAATTTTGGAGTCTTTGCATGTTACAGTCGTAAACCATTTTAAATTATTTGTAACAGTTTATTTATTTGATGCGTGCATAACTGCTTTGATGTGCGCCCCTTGGATGGTTGTCAACGAAAATATTTCTTGGATGAACTGATGAAGTACATAAGATGGAAAAGTAATTTTTTAAAGATTTTTTAAATATTTTGCTTAGTTAATGTGACCGAGTCCTAACACACCTTGGTGGGAAGTATCAAAATTTTATCAAGAAATGCATTATATACTTATGCATCTTCAGTTCGTTTTATTTGAGGAGCTTTTATTGAATCCTAATTAACTAAATGCATACAAATGCAATAAAAGAAGGAGTCGGGTTTGAGATTAATCTTTTAATATACTTATGAAATTTTGTAATACCTGCTAATACTTAAATGGGTCGGGTTGTAGGTCCATAGTTTATTTGTTATCTAAATTTATTTCAATTTTATGATCTCTTTATCTCTTACGTCAGTTTCTCAATTCTTTCAACTTTATACAGATGTGATATGTTTTATGGTCAAATAACCAAAATTTGTATGTGCATATGCTCTCTCTCCATATATATGTGGCTCATTTTTATTATTTTATTTTAAAAAGTTATATTTTTAAAAATACAAAGCAAAAGAAGAATATTTTGAGGCAGAGAGAAATGAGAATTTCTTCAAATAACAGGGGCGTGAATACAATCCATATACATATGCCTTATTTTTTATTATTTTATTTTATAAAAGGAAAATTATTTTTTGAAAAATACATAGAAAGTTATAAATTTTCAAGAAAAACATATCATCATTGTTTCAATAAGAAGTGGCGAAGAATACAAATAGAATGACATATTCTAATTGAATCAAATATGTAATACACCTTATAAATATCTTTTAGTTATTTCAAATCTAATCATACGTAGTGACACACTACAGTGTGCATTGCACAGGGGAAAAATTTAGTTTTAACTGTAACTAAAGAAAGGGTGAACGTGCAACAATATTTATAAATTTTTATCCAAAATGTAATTACTATCATGAGCTTCTTTTAAGTGTAAAATACCCAGAGTAAACATGATACCGTCGTTAAATTTGCATTTGTAGTAAAAGGTGTAAAAGTGGTTGGAAAGATTAACACGCGGGATGTTGCTTTTGTAGTTCTCCTTGGCTTCATCAGATTAATCAGTGTCTAATGTAATTTTTACATACCGGCGGATTTAATACAAAAGAAAAGATTAATAGCAATAGTAGTTGTTATTCTTACACAGTAATTCATACTTTCGTTAAATCTTAAAATGTTATACCAATTTATTAAGATAGAATTGTTGTCATGTTCTCTCTACCTTCCCCAATGAAATAAGTTTCAATGATAAGAAGTTATTATTACATCGCGCTATTTAGATTTGACCTGGGCGCTTTATATTAAATTTTGTTTTTTCACTTTTATTTTCTTTTAAAAAAATCATTTTAATGAATGCGAAATCTAAAATAAAATAATCTATTCGGTGCCAATTTTTTTAAAAAATAATTTTTTGTTTACAAATCACTATTAGTTAAAAGTTTTACATTAAAACTGTTGA
Organism: Neltuma alba; assembly: GCF_004799145.2. Classification (NCBI taxonomy): domain Eukaryota; kingdom Viridiplantae; phylum Streptophyta; class Magnoliopsida; order Fabales; family Fabaceae; genus Neltuma; species Neltuma alba. The sequence goes on from NW_021637423.1 coordinate 15,815, forward strand.
AATTATATTGTATTTAAAAAATATAGATCTCACTACAATGATGAGATATTTATTATCGTATAAGTATTAAAATTGATTCGCTTCTCCAATATTTCAACTCCTGGATAATTTAAAATGTTCTATTTCACACATGGGTTTCCGTGTTAAAAACTTCAACCATTTAGGAGGCATTGATTTCTTCCTGTTCTCTTAATGGAAGAAGAAGTTTAATGCCCTTATCATTAAAACACTTAATTAAATTAGGTTTAATTAATTTGTAGTTTAGGATTAACTTAATTAGACCTGGGAAAGCGGGCTAGCGGTGCAGATACGAGCCAGCCCGTCGAGGTGAGGGCCGAAGTAGTCCACCTGCCAGCCCGAGCCCGCCTAAAAAATTTTTTTTTAAAAAATTTATTATATTAGTATGAGTTAAGCCTAGTTTGAAATATTAAAATTAAGCTCCGAGTTTTAAACTTGACTAATGGATTCTAATAAAAAAAAAAAGAGAATTAATTTATAATTTTAGAAGATATTTAAGAAAAACTAACATATTTTTTTTTATAAATAATTAATTTAACTAGTTTTCTTATCCAAATTAATTAAGTAAATCTTTTATGTATGTGTATGTGTGACTATATGGGAATCACATGTTCATCTAATTGCATGAAGCCGTGTATAGTAATGACAAATAGATATAAAAATAAAAGATGGACGGTGCTCTTTATATAACCATACACATATATATGAAGTGATTAATTAATTATATATATAATGATATGAATGAGGTAATGTCCATATGAAATTTGAGGGTCAAAATCATCTAACTATATTATATAATGTATTAAAAATCAGAAAAAGTAAAAAAAAAAAAAAAGCAGGCTGGCCCACCAACTCGCAGGCCAGCTCGCGACGGAGCGGGCCAAAAGTGGTGCAAGCTAGAGTAGCCTGCACTGTGGCGGGCTGGCAAAACGCCAACCCGAGCTCGCCTTTTTTAGCGGGCTGGGCCCGCAGGCCCAGCCCGTATTATCGACTCTAAACTTAATATGAGTTTCTCTGGCTAAAAATTTAGATAATGAAAAATGCAATAAAATTGACCTAAACTAAAATACAAAATTTTAATTATAAATGCAAGATGAAAATGTCCTAAAATCTATATAAAAATTAAATGAAACTAAATAAATGCAAATGTAATTTTGGGATTTTTTTTAGAAATAAAATTAAAATGATAAGTAAAGAAAATTAACTAAAGAACAAAGAAAATTAACAAGTAAAAGTGAGAGGTTTGTCTTCAGATATAGTAGAGGGAACAATTTAGGATTCACATAGAATTAACTTGCATAAACTAAAGCAATTAATTAGACCAAAGGAAGTGACAAGAGAGTGGAATTAATAGGTTTAATTACCCTAATTGATACAAAGGGAACCCTCAATTTTAAAATCTCTTAGACCATTAGAAAACTTATAATGGTATAAGGTTGGTTAATTAAACTCATTAAAACCAATGACAAATAACTCAAATTAATTCTAGAAACTATGCTTAGAATTATCAATTAAATAATTAGATAATTTACTAACTCAATTAAACAATCAAGAGACAGAAGAATCCAAATTTGCAATTTAAATTACATTGATAATCAAATTCATAATAAAAACTCAATTATAAATTCAAGTAACAATGTAAAGGTTCATAAACATAAATTTTTGCAAGTATTTTAGCACAAATATAATCTAAATATCAATTCAATTCAAAAATAAAAATGACAATTTAAAACTAAATTATCTCAGAAAAGTACAACTCAAAATTATTTAAAATTAAATAATATCAAATCTTTAAATGAAAAAGATAAATAGAATATCACTTTCTTATAGTTTTTAAGTGCTAAGTTAAGGCTCAAGCCTCTTTTATGCCTCTGTGAATTTGTCTTCTAATAGGCCCAGGCTTCTATCAAAGCAAATTCTCACCCCGGACTGATATTTTGAAGACGCTAGCCGAAGACCTGGCCGGTTTATCCGCGCCACGTAGAATTAGAAGAGATGGTTAAGTTGCTGGGCCTAGCCCCTTTTGTCTAAAAAAAAAAGCTCTTTTTTTCCAAGCTGGATGAAACTCGCGGGCACGGCCGATGAAGAATGGGAAAAGGAATGATGAGTCTATGGGCACGTGGAATGGAGGAATTGGTGATGATGACTAATTGGATTTTTGGTACCTGATAGAAGTAAGGAAGGAGTGGTTGTGGAGTGACGATGGTGAGAGAGGATGTTGTTTGGTGACTATGAAACGAAGGGAATATGAGGTAAAGCGTGAATAGTGATTATGGAATGAGTGGAATATTTTAACGGAAGAAAATTTTTTAGATGCAGAGCTCAAACCTATTAATAATTAATTAGCTCAGTTGATATTAATTATTGGATTGTACTTAAATTATAAGAAATAATCTTACATCATAAGATTTTCTATATGTTTTTTCTTAATCTACAAGAATTTAACTGTATCTATTAATATAGATTATATCCAAATGTAACATAATCTATATCAAAATTAAATCAAATATAAAAAAAATGAGGCAAGAAATTGCATTAAAAAGCACAATTATCCAGCAGATCTTGATCCAAGCTTTCTCTGAAAAGGCTATTACAAGCATTGCTCCTGCTGGAAGTGGCCACCACATTTGAACCATATCTCGTTCATTTTTTTCATCTGTTTTGTAAACTCATAACGTGGTCAACAATGTTGGCCGTGCCTACGCATTTGACTCCAAAAATAAACTAGTAGGGCGTTCCAGGCTAATTAATCAGGATTAATCAAAATTGATATTTCATTTCACTTGTCAAGATCAATTTGATTGATTTGGACAATCCTTTAAACTAAATTAAACGATGAGATATTTTAAACTGATGGTTAAATACTATATTAACTCAGCACAGATATGATTTTTAAAAAAATCGTGACTCTTCTATAAGATCTTATTATACAACAGAATATCCAACTACCAGTATATGCCACCTAATGTCATGAATCGTGATAAGATAGTTATGACATGATATACAGTAAAAGTTCAATGTTCAATCCCCTTTAATATAATAAAAAAAGCATCAATATGTATACACTAATTCCATAAACAATATGGGTATCGCAATAAAATGGTGGTAACAAGCGGTTTTATTTTTTATTTTTTTAAAGATTTGAAAAAGTGAAGCGAAAGACGGCCTTGGTCTAATGTAAAAAAATGCAGCTAGACGCAACATGTATGAGAAAAACAAAGTGTGTGTGTGTATATATATAGCACAGTTAATTAAAAAGATAGCTATTCCATATAATAATACGTATTAAAATATCAAAATTGATAAAGGAGGAAAATATAGTGACCACGCAACGAATTTGAAAATCTAGTTTAGGACAGCTCTCAACAGATAATGGAAGATTCATACATCGAGTGCTGCGTATAGGCATAATCTATCGAAACCTAAAACACCAATTAAAAAATAAAACTAAATAAATATGTAGAAGAATACTCAAAATAACTATTGGACATCAATTATAGACTTTTTGTTTGACCTAACACGTCATAAATCTTCTTCCATGCTTATGGTGTACTGTGTCTTTCAATGGTTAAAAATAGGGGGGGAAAACACAAAATAATCTTACATATAGTTCAACATGTATGAACTGTGTCTTTCAATGGTTAAAAAAGGCAAAAAAAAAAAAGGAGCTATATAGTTTAAAGCTTCAATTAATTCCAACACATAGTTGTTACTTTTAATATATGCAAAGCAGCTTTTATATTTCAATATGCCTTGCATTTTTTAAAAAAAATATGGAGGTTACATCATTTGAAAAATCCGAGGTCATATATGAAACTTGAGAAACTTAAAATTAAAATTAAAATAAAATTAAAACGAACCACTTTTTGGGATGAACCACGTAAAAAATATTACACCTGTTTGGTTAAACAAATGTATTTTGATGAAAAGAAAACGAAAAGGAAAATTTTGGGTTGAGCAGCAACAGAAAGGAAGAAGGCTTTGATCGTTAAATTTAGGTTTGGTTCGATGAAAACAAGGCAAAGAAAAGGTCAACGTGTTTCGACTCAAGGTGGGCTCTGTGGGACCTCCGTGTCTAGATTTTCTTCCTACCACTATGCCTCACAGGTTCAGCACTCTCTGGATAAGTTCTCAGGTGAACCCGGCGCGCCGTTTCATTCTCATCTCACTATTTTCCTCATTTTGGTATGAGAACCAAATTAAAAATTAAAAAAAAATATAAATACCTGCAAACTAATTTTCCTTTGTTTATAGAAATAAATAATATTAAAATAATATAAATGAATATATCTTCGTAATTCTCTTCTTTTCCTTTCAGAACCTCATATTCACCTTTAGATAAAAAAAAGAATTATCCAGATTTAATATTTGATAAATTATTATTACAAACATAAATGTGTAAAATTAAATTGTTCAAGTTTGATATACACAGCTCCTACCTATTTTTTCAAAAAATCATAATTGATAAAATATTATAATAAAGATTTTATAAAATATTAAATAAGAACTATTTATTTTTTAATCTGAGGATATAGATAGATTTTGAGAGGAAAATGAGAAAAAGGAGAATGAGAGAACCTACTTCCATAAAGATTGTGTGAAATATCTTAACATTCGTTGTTGTTTTTTTAATATTTCATTAATTTCTTTAAATATTTTTGTATTTATTAAAAGAAATGCTAGTCTTGCCTGCCATATATGCTTGACAAACTTTGAAAGAAAATAATGTTTTAATTCTAATTCCTCAGCACGGCATAGTAGCATACCGAATAATATAATGGCGCGAAGTGCTACTATTATAATGCAGCAAGGAGTTCCGCCTATCGACACAAGGTGTAATGACTACAATACCCCCGGACGGGGGCGGTGGTTGCGCTCATTCTCACTTTTACGCGACTATAAATCTTTTTGTATTTATTAGGCTTGACAAACTTTCAAAGAAAATAATATTTTAGTTCTAATACCGACAAATCATTTCGGGCGTAAGCGTTAGATAAGGTGTCAAGGTGTTCCGGTTATTCAAAAAGGTGTAATGCCAAATAGGGCAGCAGGGGTAGTGTACTCGTTACTAATGAGTACAGTACCCCTGCTGCCCTACTTGGCATGGAAATATATTCCCGTCCCTGAGCACTTTGAAGCACTTTGGACTCTACTTCACCTAAAAACCCGCAAAGGAAATATAATACTTTTCTGATTTTTAATATAAAATTTATTTAACTAATTTGATTAGATTAAGGAAGTTGAAGTTAGGTAAGTTAATTATTTATAAAAAATATGATTTTTTTTAAATACCATAATCATCTTTTTTAATATCTTTTCTTTCTTACTTATTTGATTATGGTTGAGGAAGTATTTATATGGATAATTTAGAAAAACTTGATAAACATAATAAATATGTCTTATATTTAGAACCAAAATCAAATCAATAATTAGGTCGAATACTAAGTATAGGAGGGGTAAAATGTTAATGCTGTTTTGTGGCCGAAATCAACAAATCATATACGGGACAGGTGTTAAGGAAGGTGTGCGGTTATTCAAAACAGCGGGATGCAGCGTGTAATAATGGCCAGATGTCCGGTTATTCAATGGACTAAAGTACCCCTGTTGGCCTCTCTGGAAGACTATATATTATTCCCTTCCCCTGAGCCCTTAGAAGCATAACCATTTCGCCTGAAAAACTCGCCAGTTCGGCGACCATGCCTTCCCGCAGGTTAATTACTATGTCATCGATGTCATTTATTTTCTGTTTCTTCTCTTCTCGCCATTTTCCTTATTCTAATCTCTATCCTGTCTCGATTTGTTCATTAAAGGTTACTCTCAGCTTCGGATTGTGCCGCTTCATTACTTCCCGTTCATGGTTATTCAACCGGATTGCTGCTGGCTTTGGTGGAAATAAAGTTCCAAGGATTGAACACCACTCCCTTCCAACAACACCCTGCTCTGATGATTCTCTTTCTCATGGCAATCACTGTCTACGTCATGGCACTCTTAGTTCTGAGATCAGTTCAGGTCAGCCAGCAACAGTTCTCCAATTTAAGAATGGTTTTGATTTTGATTTGCCATGTGTGTGGAGGCGTTGCCTGTGAGCTTCTCTTGTTGGTCATCGTGTCTCCCATATGGAGCTTCATCATCAACGTCTCTTCACTCTTGTTGCTTCTGGCATTGCTCTTCTCCTACCATTATCTCTTCCCACCGTCTCAAGAAGAGGAGCAGCAACCTCCTGAAATCACTGACCCTGAAGCTGCAATTACTCCTGATCCTTGAATTAAAACATCTGTTTGGCTTGAGGGGAATGGAGAAAAGAACAAATTTTTGATAAGTTCATTAGAGATGGAGATTTAAAAAAAAAAAAAGAACCTCCTGCCCCTTTCCTTCTAAATTTTAGCCTTTATTAAACTTATTAAAGTTTCCTCACCCCTCAATTTCTCTCAAACCAAACAAACTACAAATGGATTTTTATTCAAATAGATTTCACGCAGTGAAATTTAGTATTTGAATGAATTATATATTTTAGGTCTATTTTATAAAATAAAAAAAGAATAAAAAATTGATCTTTTTTTTCACCTTGAAGTCAAAGTTGAGAACCAAACTGGGGGATAAGATTTTCATTTGTATCCCAATTTGCTGTTGTTGTTGTTACTTAGGTATGATAATGGTTTGGATAAGGTAAACTTCCCATTAGCCGGATCCACGTGATTTTTAATCATGATTACGTTGTTTGTTGTATACTTTGCATCTTCTCAATCTCAATTCGCCCTACTTAATGAAATGTCAACACAACTAAAGAGCAGCATCTTTATTTGCGGCTCCCTATGTGGCTTCCTTTTCTTCTTTTGTTTTTTTTTTTTTTGGGCCACTTCTACTCTCAACGTCTTCAAAGTGGAGCTTATACGGTAGACGGAACGCTGCATGTACAATTTCTTTTATATATATATATATATATTGCTAAAACATAACTATCTTCTTATTGAAAACAATTATATTCAAGATACTGTTATGCACTAAATGTAAGTACTTTTCCTAATAGAAATTCGAACCTTAATTTATCACAAGAACTAATCCTTTCTATTAGACTCAATTCTTGTTGGTTATAATTTCTCATATTCCTGTCAAACTTTTTGGAGCTTAACCAGGCCCAAGGAATTATTGCACTACCGCCCAGAAGAAGTTAGCTTAACAAGTGCTACTTTAACTTCGTCATGCTGAAAATATGTTCGTATTTAGTACCTTATAATACTTTAAATGAGATTGAAAGGATATTAAAAAAAATGGTAGCTGAGAAAAATATGATTTTTTTTTAAATAACCTTCAACACACTATTTATCAGTAAAATCACGTACACATTTTTTGGTCAATAATCGAATATAAAGTGATCCTTTAACAATTTCATCCATTTCCTTCGAGCGTTTTTCTAGATAAAAGGTCAATTATTTCACATTTCTTCCCCCATCAACTGGATCGAGATAGGTTGGGGACAAGACCGAGGCCAAAAAAAACTCAATAATGGAAAACAAAAACATAATTCGAACCAATCCCATCCGTGGTTTTGTGGAATGAACATTCTACGATGCTGTAGGTTTCGACTTTCGAGATTTGGTATCCTCGGTTGTCTCCAGCTCCATTCATTCCATTCTCATTCATATAAAACAAAAACCAAAGTGGGGAGACACCAACGGAGAAGAAGAGAAAGCACATATAGAATTGAAGCGAGAGAGAGACGGAGGGACGGAGGCTACAGGAGCGAGAAAGAGATTGAGAGAGAGATAATAAACGAGACTACCGAAAACGGCGGCAAGCAATAAGACTACAGAGGCAAACGCACCTCAGGAGGACGACGGCGCTACGACGGACGGAAAAGTCAAGGTCGATGGCTACGACCGTCAGGAAGGGGGAATGGAGCGTCGATCTGTGAGAAAAGTAGAGAATCTAAAACCTCAGATCTTATTTTATGGGCAAATTATTGACTGAAGTAACAAGATGTTTTTTCTTTTTTATTTTTTAACCAGCTGAAGTAACTAGATGTATAAGCATCACCGCGTTTAAATTGGTGGGTGTCTTTGACCCAAAAAAAATAAAAATTGGTAGGTCTCAGAATTAATTGCCAAACACATAGCATTTATTATTCTTATTTACTGTTTATAGAAGATATTGTTTTGATCTCATAAAATAGTAAGAAAATTTTTTTATGACAATGTATAATTTTATTATTTATTTATTATTATAGACTTTATTCACATTATAATAGATTACTTCTGGTATTTAATGTAATAGTTAATCAATTAATTTGAATAAATTAAAAAAATTAATTAAATTAATTATTTGTAATAAATAGATATTGTCTTATATTGACTAGAATTATCATTACTATAAGAACTATGATGATAATAAATAAATAAATATGAAAAACAAAATGGATTGAAATCTTATATTTAAAAACAAAATAAAAATCAAACGATCTTTTATATTAAGGATTGAGGTAATATATTAAATGGTGATAAAATTAAAAAATTGTTAAATTTTAAATGAAAATTAATAAAATTTAAGTTTTTTAATCTATGTTAAATATATTAAAGATGATTTATAAATAAAAATAAATGACTAATTTAAAACTATTTATATGCGCTTCTTTTTTTTTTTTTTGGTTCAAATATTTGCGCTCAAAGCCAGTGTTTTAGCCTTTTCAACGGTTATTTACATATAGTTTTCTGTCTTGTCAAGCCTATTTAATTTGTGATATTTTTGAATGGGTTAGTTGGGTTTTCCTAACTATATAAAAAAAAAACAATAGTAAAAGAAATTAATTTTTTTTAATTTTTAACTCATCTTTTTTTAAATATGCCTTGGTAGAAACTTAATTTCTAAACTTATAACTAGGTTAAAATTCAGTTCTTATTTTTTTTTTTAAAGAAAAGAGTTATTAATTTTGAAATGATAGATTCGGTGGAGATTCTTTTTTTAAAATAAATCTTCTCTCCCTTTCCTTCTAACTTTTCTCTTTATTCAACTCCCTACAGTTCTTGCACTCCCCCGTGTCTCTTAAACCAAACAAACTACCAGCGGATTTTTGTAACGTTCAAATAAGTTTCACACACTGAAATTTAGTATTTGAATGAATTTATATATTTTAGGTCTATTTTATTTAAAAGAAGAAAAAAAAAACAGATCTCAAATCATATATGTTGTATTGAAGCAAATTGATTTCCAATAAATCTTTACTTATTGGCCATGTTTGGTAGGAGGTAATATGTGGAAGGAATATATGCATTTATTTTATTTATAATAAGATGTATAAAATTAAAATACTGTAATACCTTTTGGTATTTTAGAACTTGGGACTCCAACCTTATACACTCATCTTCTAATAAAAAGGAAACCGCATCATCATATATATTGTTTCAAAAATAAATACATTAAATTTTGACTCATTTTATAATAATAAATAAATAAATAATAGATCAAATATTTTAACAACCAGAAATGACTTTCTATCGTATCCCAACAAATTTATATATAAAAAAAGTAATAAAAAATCAATACTTCCTTAAAATTTATCCCAACGAATTATTAATAATTCGTTAAAATTATAAAATATTTTAGAAAAAGTTATCACTAGGTCCTTAAAATAATAATTTTCTTAAAATTTAGTAATACATTTTGAAATTAATAATATGTAAGATCAAAAGATAAAAAGCAAATAACAATTCTTACTATAATTTTCTGTAATATAAGTTGAAATGAGTAAGATAATCCATATCTCACTTCAAGCAGCCACCAAAATATTCCTGTCTAAAACAAAATATTTCAAGTCTATAACAAAATATTCCTGTTTGAAATAAAATATTTAAAATCTGTAACAAAGTATAAATTTTGTCTTAAATATTATTGTAATATGGGTATTGTTATCTTTCATGCATTTTAATCCCAAAATTAAAAGGCATTACCAGGGGGAAAGGTGGGATTATACAATCCCACCAATGTGACATTACTCAATCCTGGTAATCTTTAATTCCCCCTATCAAACATGAAAAAATCACCCAATCCCTCCTCCAATCCCATTCCCTCCCACTCAATCCCTCCTAGCAAACGTAGCCGTTGATTTCGTAGTTGTCAATAGCTGGTTGTATAGTTATAGTTTGCATTTCGCTTTTGCCAACAATAACATTGTGCATTTACATTATAAGTATTTTAGATTTTCCAAATCAGAAGATATTTTAAATTCAGTTTTAATAATCCAAAAATGTCATTACTTTGTTGGGGCTTTCAACTTTATTATCATCCCAAGTCAAAGTGATTAAAGTAGCAGCAGACCAACACGACGAAAAGCAGCATCTTCATTGCGGGCCGCTCTGTGGTTATTTGGGCCCAAAACTTTTATGCTCAAGTCTTCAAATTGGCGCCCTTTGTGATGGACGACGCGTTGCAACTATTTATGGTTTGCTTCCAGTCAAAGTGAGTTTTACCGGGGCCCAAAGAGATTTTGGAGTTCGGCCCAAAAGAAGTTAGTTTCACAAATGCCGATCAGTATTTGAATTCTTTGCGAGAGATACCTATATTTAGTACTGATAGTACTTTAAATAAAATTGTCTCTAATAAAATATGCTTATGCATGGCAAAAAAAAAAACCTTATCATTATCAACGAGAATTGCGTCTAACGGAAAGAGTTAATTTATTATGATGTAGCGAACTAAAATTTGAATTCCCACTGAGATAGATGCCAAGTTGCCAACATTTAGTGTCTGAGAGTATCTCGAACAGAATTACCTTTACTGGAGAATACATGTGCATAGGGAAAAAAAAGAACTTCATTGTTAGTTTGTACCAAAGAAAAAATTCATCGAAACAAAGGTGTTTTTTTGGCCAAAACATAAAATAAAGACGGATTTATTTCAATCACAAACAATCAAGATGGTCAAAGTTTAGCCGAAACTGAGTTATTGTTTGGTAGGAGGGAAATGGAGGGAAAGAGAGAGACAAGAAAATTTTAGGAGCTCTATTTTAAAATTTAAAGAAGTGAGGTTTTAAAATTTTAATGAGGAAAAAAATAATACAAACAACGGATAGAAATTAATTAAAAGACTTTTATGCAATGTTGCTAAAAACGAGATTTAACTCATAGAATCGTCCGTTTTCACGTGCTTAGGTGTCTATATCGTGTTAATTCTTAAACAAAATCGGAGGTTAACAAACTCGGATGAAACTTGCATGGAATCATAGTTAGACAATAGAATCGCGAGTTATTTGGCATGTCTATAAGTGGCATTCCCATGTTAGTATGCTGGAGTTTGTAGATAGTATAAATTTTTTTTATTTTAAAACAATTTGTTCAAGTACTTTAATTTTAAATTTTAAATTCATTTAAATAAACAACTCAATATTAAATTTATTTTAACAAGTCTCATTTATTAATTAGATGTATGTTGGCTCGGCATTAAAATATTTATTTATATTTTTATCATAATCAACTAATTATAAACTGATTATATGTATGGTAGTAATTGGTATTTAATAATATGATAATATTTTAAGCTAATTTTTAACAAGCGACAAATTCTTACAATTTCATGTTACAACTTTGTATTATACACTATCCTTTCATTGTCAATTTACTTAAACTCGTGAGTTTGATAATCTTAGTTGATGAATTTAATTTTAATGATTTGAATTTGATATATATTTAAAATATATTATTGTCTTCTTATTTTAATTATTTAATTATATACTTTTAATAATTATTTATTAATAGAAAAAGTAAATTCTTACAAATTTACGATCAGAGTTTACATCCTTCTCATGAGTTAACTTAAATTCGTGAGTTTGACAACCTTGCTTTTATGCATAAAAAATGCCTCTTCTTCTTCTTCTTCTTATTTTTAAAAAAATTTAACCTCAACCTCAAATGCGCAGCTCGTCAAAGCTTGAATTAATTCCAACATATACTTGCCAATTTTCATACAAAGTAGTTTTTTCATTTCAATATGCCTTATATTCTTAGAAAGCGGTTACATTAATTGAAAAATCTGGGATCGTATCCAATTTGAGATACTTCAAGACTAAATTTATTGGAGCCATTTAAGGCTAGCTGGTAATGGTGCGATGGGATGTGGTAGATATCAGTTATTGAAACTTTGCGGGTATAAAAATATCAATATATACCCATAATTATAAAAAATATATAATCTTGTTCTTACGACTAGGTCTTAAGAAAATTTACAAGTAACATCATAATTAAATTAACTGGTGTAAACATTAAGCATGAAACATTTTAGCATTTATCGTTGAATTTACTTTTCTCCTATAAAACTCTCTCTACTCTATTTGTATTTCACTTTTCTTAGAGTTATTTAAACATTTAAGTCTTTTATTTTGTGGGAGTTACTCAATGTGATATGTTTAAATGGGTTTGCCAACATACAGTAAGGATTGAGAAGAGAAAACAAGAGTAAAATAGTGTTTAATTTAGTTTATTTTAAGCAATATTACGTGGCATGAAATATATGGGTCGTAAAATTTACAAAATGATTTTAAATGATTTTGTGTTGTATAAGATAAATACTTGAAGTCTCTTTATATAAAAGAAAGATGCCCTTATAATCTTGGATTACTCATTTTTTATGGTTTATTCTTGGCTATAAGTAGAATTAGGAGTGGAAACAGGTCAAGCAACCTGTTAGGGGCTTATGGCCTGATTTACATTTGGCCTGGCCTGTTTTCTAAAAAAGACAAGTTCAAGCCTGTTTAACTAAACAAGCCAAGCTTATGCTCTTTAAAAAGCCTGTTAGACCAGTCTTAACTTATTAGAAATTTATAATTATAATATATGAAAAAAATAGTTAATGGTATTATTGTTAATGTGCTCTTTTAATTTATTTTTTAATTTTAATATATAGTTAATAGCTTAATCCTTTCTTAGATTTTGAAGTTTTGTTCACAAGTGAAGATAAAAATATAATTTAAAATAATAATATCAATAAATAATGTGTTCTTTATATCTTAAAAATATAAATAAAATAGGGAAGAAAAATTTTGTTCCAAGAATGATAAATTAATTAACTTATGTATTATGTTAATTAAAGTATGATACCCTCTTTATTCATTATAAAATTAATAGTTTTTTCTCTTTATTTATTTGCCTTAATTTTAATTTTTTGTGTACTTAAACATAGTCTTGTTCCAAATTTTAACGTACAATTACAACTAGTTTTCAATAATATCCTTGTAAATTGTAATTAAGACTTAAAATAGTACTTATTATCCTAAAATTTAAATAAAAGACGACTAAAAAATTAATTCTTATGTACGCTTTTTTTAATATTAGCTTTTTTCAAAAAAAATATAACTATAATTTAAATTTTTAAAAAATGCAAGTTTTTTAATAGGCTTTAGGCCAAATCAGGCCTTTATACAAATCAGGTTCAAGCTGAAAAATAAGCTTGTAACAGACCACAAGTCAAGTTTAGGTTAATAAGTTCCAAAACAGGCCTAGCTTGTTAAGAGTAAGATCTGACCTGGTCTAACTTGTTTTCATTTTTAAATGGAACTTTTCTCGGTAGTGTGATCATCCCCTCATGATTTTTAATGGTTATCACTTTGCCTGTTATGCACTTGCACCTCCAAATGGGTGTCGAGTGTCTTGTCCACTTTAATTGGCTAGATTATTAGAATGTCAAGAATTTGACTCAATGTGAGAAATAAAGGTCGATCTCATACTCTAATATAGAGTAATGTGTCCGTGTGTGTGTGTTAAATTAAAATATTCATAAATTCAATATTTTTATGTTTTGAATTAAAACATGATATATACAAGTAAGTATATCATGATGCTATGCCTTCTTTTTTTTGGGTTAATGTTGGCTGATAATGTGAATAGCTTTATGATTCAGTGGCATGGAAGCTTTAAAGGTTATCGGTTCAATCAAGCTCCTCTTTCTTTAACTTCTTTTTGAAGAAGTTTGGTTGACGATGCAAGAAGCAGTATGATGTTACATTAGGAGTACTTTATTAACACTTTTTCCCCTTAAATATTATGGCTTCAGCATATGTCGGTGATAAGGGACCGTCGGCCAACCTTTCTGAGGGACTATAGGTATGTATATAGACTTGCTCAATTGCGCAAAATATAAGTCAACTTAAAACTTCTCTAGCTTTCGTCTGGCTGTGCCATTGGAAACATATTTGAGATCCCACCATGCCCCTCAGGTTACTATGTGATCTCATTTAATTTTATTTTCTATTTCTTCTTTTCTCACTATTTTTCTTATTTTGATATCTTCTTTTTCACCATATTTGTGTCTTGTTTATTTACAGGGTTTTGGATTTGGATTTGGGTCCTTCACTTTACGCCATTTATGGTTATATAACTGGACTGCTGCTTGCTTTGGTGGAAATAAAGTCCCAAGGACTGAACAACAATATGGTCCCTTCAAACAGCATCCTGCTGCTCCGATGATTCTCTTTCTGATAGCCATCCATAACTGTGGCACTCTTAGTTCTGAGATCAAATCTAATGAATTTAAGAATGGTTTTGGTGTGGATGTGTCATGTTTCTGGAAGTGTTGCTTGTGAAATGCTATTGTTGGTCATCGTCTCTCCAATATGGAGCCTCTTCATCAACGTGTCTTCACTTGTTTTGCTTCTGGCATTGCTCTTCTGCTACTGTTATCTCCTCCAACCATCCCATCAAAGTGCGGAGGGCCAAGCTACTGAAACGACAGAATGAGAAGCTGCAACAACTCCCAATCCTTGATTAACCTTTGCTCTGCTTGGTTTGACGGAGTAGAGACAATCGTTTTTAATAAGTTTAATTTCAAAAAATAATGGAGAGATAGGCTGATAGCGTACGGTGGAGATTTTTTTAATGGATGAATCGCTTTGTGAAGTGCGGGGAAAAAATATAACGACTAAAAAATCTCACAATTAATGACAAATTATAATAACAAAAAAAAATGACAGATCTACTCACTGATTGTAGTTTATTGAAATTTTAAGTAATTCTCTCCTTTTTAAATATTTTCTCCCTTTTCCATCTAACGTTTTACTTATTAAAGTTTTTTTTCCACTGCCATTCAAATAAATGTAAAAAAATTACTATTTGAATGAATTTATGTATTTTAGGTCTATTTATTTTTTTAAAAAAAGATTTCAGATCATATATAGTGCACTAGACTCAAAGTTGAGAACTAAAAATGCCCCTCCCAAAAAAAAAAATTTGCAAACTATGGTGTTGACTGGATTTGGGGATATGATTTTCAATAAATCTTGAGTACTTAGTTGTCAGTGTTAGAATAGCTGGTTGTAAGCTACAGAATAGCATTTTGCATTTACATCACGAGTGATTTAGACTTTTTAGTTTTTACATCAAAATATATTTTCAATTCACAGAAAAATTTCATAATTCAAAATTTCATTACCTTTCATTTTAGGGCTTTCAACTTTATTATTATCCCTAGTCAGAGAGATCAATGAAGCGGCAGCTATTATTCCCATCCCACCCATACAAAGAAGAGCAGTATCGGTATTGCGGGCCGCCATGTGGTTATTTGGGCCGCACTGTTTTTTGCTCAACTCTTCAAATTCGAGCCCACATGGGGACAAAATTTGGTAACCATACCCTTATAGTCCTATTTATAAGTTATTTCTAACATATTTTATATAGGTTTAAAAAATCTTAAATATCATTAACTTTCATTTAAAATTTAATAACTTTCTAATTTTATCTATATTTAATATATATTATACTTCATGTAAACAAAATTAACAGAATAATTAATGAAGGGTAAAATTGTATATCTATATAAAAAAATTATCAGTACCTTATAAATAGGAGCAAAAAATATTTTCTTTCTCTACTTTATAAATAGTGCCGAAGGAGTATAATGCCATATTCACGTGAAGGGCCATTTTACAGGGCCCAAAAGATTTTGGAGTTCAGCCTAAAAAAGGTTTTACTCAGCTGCTCCTCTCTCTCAGACTCTCTCCCCCCTTGTTAACTTTCTCTTCTCATGGACGCCATTTTCAGAGGATCAGATCTGCACCTTATCAACAAAAGAGAAACACATAAACTCACCCTTCCCATATCTCTTCTTCCTCCTCATTATTATTCTCTGCGTCGATCTCAGTATCGTCAAACACGAATCGTCTTCTGCTTCTCTCTGGCCTATCTTCTTCTTCTTCTTCGATCTTCTTCAATTTTTTCACCCACCACCAGCTCAATCTCCCTCCCCTAAGTTTCCCTTTCTTGTAAAATCACCAACCATCTGGCAAATGCGGCCCCACAAGAACCCTCCTGCTCTGTCCTCCGCCAGATCACTCCTTTCCTCCCCAGCTTCTCTTCCTCTTCTTTCTTGCTCTCACAAGATGTCCTGCAATGAAATAAATAGTGGAACTCAGCCCCGAATTCTGAAGATCTCAAAACCCTTGCTTTTCTTTTTGAAAGCTTGCTTCTCCCCTTATCTTCTTCGATCTCGGCCTCATCTCCTTTCCCCGTTCCTTCGTCTTCACACGTACTTGCCCAGTGCATGTTGCTTCCCAGGTTAATTAATTACTATCATGTCATCTCATTTGTTTTTTTTATTTCTTCTCTTCTCACTATTTTCCTAATTTTGATCTCTCCTCCTTTTCCTTTTCTCTTTTTTTGGTTTATTTTGCTTACTTTCGTGTTTGGATTCTGCCGCTTGACTTCACGTCGTTTATGCTTGTATAACTGGATTGCTGCTTGCTTTGGTGGAAATCAAGTCTCTTCAAATAGATAGCCATAATTGTATATGTCATGAAAATCTTGCATCTCCATTGGTAAGAAGCATTAAAAATTAAAAATAAAGAGTAAAAATTGTGATTGAAATTAAAAAAATATGTTAAAAGAATATTCAGTATAAATGATTGCTTGTCACTTGGAATTAAACAAATGATTGAGGAATACAATGAGAAAATATGATATTTTTTAATCCTATCTACATCTGATTGTCTAATCCCATGTAATAAGAAATTATTCATACTAAACACTTTTTAATAGTTTTTTTAATCTCAATTCCAGTTCTTACCTCCTCATTTTTAATATTTCGTGCAAAAAGGACTTTGGTTCTGAGATCAAATCTAATGAATTTAAGAATGGTTTTGGTTCGGATGTGCCGTGTTTAATTTCTGGAGGTGTTGCTTGTGACTGCGTGTGTTGGCCATCGTCTCTCCATTTTGGATTTTCCTCATAAACCCCTCTTCACTTGTGCTGGTTCTCACGTTGCTCTTGTTGTAATATTTTTTGGATGTGTCAAAGAAAAGATCCTACATTAATTGGGAATATGGGAAGATAAAAACAAATTGAGTATTAATTGTGAACAAATTTTCTTATTATTATTAAGAATAGGAAAATCAATTGTTAAAAGAGTTTTAATGTCATAAAAGGATTTTCAATGCATTAAGGGATTTAAAAGTGGTCCACTAAACTATTAAACGGAAAATCTTTTAATGCATTGAACCATTTGAATTGCTGACTGGAATTCTCTATAATTGTCTAAGGCTTAGAACGGTTTGAAATTCAGGTGCTTTAAACATGTTTTAATGTATTAAATGATGGCCATGAATTTCAAAATGGAGTAACGTCTGAAATGTTTGAAGTGTTAGTGCGGTTTTATTCCTTTTAATATATTAAACAATGATTATGAAATACAAAACGGAAGTTTTATCTCTTTGCCTCCAACCGTTCACATTATGCAATTAAATCATTTAATGTGCAACGTTCAAAACTGAAATTTGATTAGCTTTAAGAGGCAAGCAATATTTAGATCATGGAGGCCTATAAAAGGGTGCTCTGGTCTAAGGTTCATAATACACAGCTCTAGAGTTTTCAAGCTCCTCTCTTCCCCTTTTTGTGTGTTCTCTTACCAGCTGAATTTATTACTATCTTCTGCTGTTCTGCTCACCCTGTTATACAGGAAGGATCCGTTTAATCCTGGGGAGTGCCACATCCTTATCTACCAGTGGTTGCAGAATAGCTCTTAAGGACAACGTCCTTAGAACATGACTCGGATTAACTATTTATTTTGCAGGTGCTGCCGCCAACAGCTCTTCTGCTACACCTATGTCTTCCACCCATCCCATCTGGGAGCTCCAAACGAGGAGGGGCGAGCTACTGAAACGGCAGATCTTGAAGCCGCAATCACTCCCCAATCCCCATCCTTGATATTAGCCTATGGTTTGAGGGGCTACGACGGAGGAAGGAAATTTGCTTTAATGAGTTCAGCTAAAAAAAGAAAAAAGAAAAGATGGGGCGGAGGTTTTCTTCTTATTGGGAGAATTAATGTGAGATTCTAAAAAAGAAATATAATCGTTTAGAAGTTTTACAATAAGTGAGTAGCATATATAATAATACTACCTCCGGTCCTAATTATAGGAACTAGTTGACTAATTTGAGGAGATTAAGAAAAGAAGTTAAGTTAGTTATTTGTAATAAATATGTGTTGTCTTTCCTAAAATATTCATACTAATCAAGTGTATTGGCTAGAATTACTATTGTTAGAATGACTAGCTTGAGAAAAAATGTATAAATGTGAGAAATAAAGTAGATTGAGGTCTTATATTTAGGATCAAAATAAAAGTCAAACAAAATTTTATATTAAGTATCGGAAATAGTAAGTTTTAGTACAAAAAAAAAATGCCATGCTGATTAATTACTTGTTGACTAGCTGTAGGATTTTCTTAGTAATTATATTACTTTTTTGGATTTTATAGTAATGTTTATTTTTTTCGAAAAAAAATCCTCCCTCTTTTTCCTGTTGACTTTTTCCCCCTTTATGAAATTATCAAAGTTTTTTCAACCCTCCATTTCTCTTGAACCAATAAACCATAAGTGGATTTTTGTACTATTCAAATAAGCATCACACGGTAAAATTTAGTATTTGAATGATTTTATATATTTTTCAGGTCTATTTTATTAAAAAGAAATTAGATCTCAGAGATCATATATAGTTTGATTAAATTTGTTGGAAGCCACCCTGCTCAGCCAACAATGTGATTTTCTATAAATCTTATGTATTATCGATATCAAAGCACAATAGTTGTAAAATACATAATAATATCTTGCATTTGCATCGGCAGTATTTTAGAATTTTTTATATATCAAAACATATTTCAATTCAGTCTTATGAAGCTACAGAAAAATTTCTGTATGGTTAAATATAAACGAGTCAAAATCTTAATAATAAATATAATTATTAGTGAAATTCAATGTGCTTGATTCAACTTGTTAAAATCTTAATTAATTCACATCTATTTGGTAAACAATCAGAGCATTAATCAAAGAGAGACTTCACACGAAAAGTCAAAGAAAAAAATGTGAGGACACTTGCTTCAAAGGAATGATTGGAAGTGGACATCTTAACAACCTTAGAACAATTATGATGAGCTCATCGTTGGGTCCGTGGCCCGTGGGCCCATCGAGAATTACAATTATAAAATGGTGGTTGCAGCTATAATTCATTCATATGACCAACGGGAGTTGGTTCAAGTGGTAAGCGGTTTGATATTGTTTAAATGAGGTCTCGAGTTCGAGCCTCAGCGTATGCAGAAATTCCCGTTAAGAGACTCACCCACCACAGCTAGGTGCGCGACGCGGATCGGATCTAGATGTAGTTGAAGCAAAACTCCGGTAAATTGGGTGGACAACCAAAAAAAAAATTCATCCATATGACATAAAGCTAACCCGGACAAAATTTTAAATCAACGAGCTCAATTAATTAATATAATCATGGATATAATCAGTAAACTAAATCAGATTAATTCCTAACTCAGTTAAATGACATTATGAAAAAAGTTCATTCTAGTGACTCGAAGTATTGAGCTAATCATGCTTATTACTCTATTGGGGCTTCCCCACATGAAGTCAATGAGTATAATAAATAATAGAAAGTGGTCTATACAAATAAATAGTAATTACAAGCAGCTATTGTGAATCACATTCAAAGACAAAAATTGTACATTCATATAAAATTTTTTTTTCCATACCTTATAAATAAGATAAAAAAAAATCTTCTCTCCGTGTAAATAGTACCAAAGGAATATATTGCCATATTCACGCGAAAGGGCGTTCTACGGGGCCCAAAAGAGTTTGGAGTTCAGCCCAAAAGAAGTTGTACGTAGCGAATCCTCTCTCTCAGACTCTCTCTCTCCTCGTTAACTTTTTCTTCTCATGGACGCCATTTTCAGAGGATCAGATCTGCACCTTATCAACAAAAGAGAAACAGATAAACTCACCCTTCCCATATCTCTTTTTTCTCCTCATTATTATTCTCTGCGTCGATCTCAATATCTTCAAACACAAATCATCTTCTACTTCTCCCTGGCCTATCTTCTTCTTCTTCTTCGATCTTCTTCAATTTTTTCACCCACCACCAGCTCAATCTCTGTCCCCTAAGTTTCCCTTTCTTGCAACGTCACCAACCATCTCGCAAATGCAGCCCCACAAGAGCCCTCCCTGCTCTGTCCTCCACCAGATCCCTCCTTTCCTCCCCATCTTCTCTTCCTCGTCTTTCTTGCTCTCACAAGATGATCCGCAATGAAATAAATAGTTGAACTCAGCCCCGAATTTTGAAGATCTCAAAACCCTTGCTTTTCTTTTCGAAAGCTTGCTTCTCCTCTTATCTTCTTCGATCTCGCCCTCATCTTCTTCCCCCGTTCCTTCGTCTTCATTGTAATTCTCTCTTTGTATGTCTTCTTTGCTTCTGTCTCTCAACTCTCCCTCTTTCTTTTTGATTTAATTTTCTCTCTCTTCTTAATAAGACTTCCTCCGCTCACTTTAATTTTTATCTATCTATTTTATTTTCGCATACACTCATCCTCTCGTTTCATTTTTAATTTTATTTACTCTATAATTTAAATAATAGCGCCGCATTTTAAGCTTTAACTGGAGTTAGAAAGTAGCATTACTAAAGAGAAAGTCCAAGATGCTGCTAAGCTCCGCGAAGAAGTTGGCCTGCTCTTTGCTCAATTGCAAGAAACTGCTAGGAGGGTTGTACAACTTCAGCTTGAGTGCAAGGTAATGACTGAATCTACTGCTTCCCTGGCATTAGATTATTTGTTCATAACTAACTCTGGGTGAATCCGTTGTTTCCCTGGCATTAGATTATTTGTTCATAACTAACTGTGATTATGCATATTATATTCTTGTACGGAACCACAAAGACTAGATCAGATTCAAATTGATGTGGAGGGTTTCGTGAGCGCATTTAGGCCTGACATTATGCAGGCTGTTTACGCACGGGCAAAAGGATCAAAATTCTATGATATCGTGGAAATTACTTTTTGAGGGTAGCTTGATTAGGGCAATTAGAAGACTTGAGGAACTTCTTCAGCAGCTGATACAGGCAGCCAAATCCATTGGAGAAACACAGCTTGAGGCTAAGTTTGAAGAAGCTGTTTCAAAAATCCAGAGGGACATTGTATTTGCCCCATCCCTCTATTTATAGGACAGTTTCTAGCAGAAGAGAGACAACTGATGAATTACCCTTAGCGTGGCATTACCCACCATCAATTTTGTAGTATTTAACCGTATAGTCACAAATATGCCAAATCATTTTAAATTATTTGTAGCATTCTATTCTTGTTGCCCTCATGCTTTTAAGGGTAGCTTCATCAGAGCAATTAGATAACTCTAGAAGCTTCAGCGGACAACACTATTAGCTATGTACATTGGAGAAACGCAGTTTGAAGCCCGAGTTTGAAGAGGCTGTTTTAGATTATCAAGGGGGATAGTGCAGCCTCCCTTTTTTTGTATAGGTTTCTAACAGAGGACACACACATATGACTAGAATGCGTGCAAGTAGAAGTGGAATTTCCTTCCTTCAATTTAGGAGTCTTTGTATGTACAGTCGTAAACCATTTTAAATTATTTGTAACAGTTTATTTATTTGATGCGTGCATAACTGCTTTGATGTGCGCCTCTTGGATGGTTGTCAAAGAAGTATTTCTTGGATACTAATGGAGTACATAAGAAGGAAAAGTATTTTTTTTAAAAGATTTTTAAAATATTTTTGCTTCGTTAATGTGACCGAGTCCTAACACACCTTGGTGGGAAATATCAAAATTTTATCGAGAAATGCATTATACTTATGCATCTTCAGTTCGTTTTTTTGAGGAGCTTTTATTGAATTCTAATGAACTAAATGCATACAAATGCAATAAAACAAGGGGTTGGGTTTGAAATTAATTGTAACTATAACTAAAGAAAGGGTGAACGTGCAACAATATTTATCAATTTTTATCCAAAATGTAACCACTATCATAAGCTCTTTAATTGTAAAAATACCCAGAGTAAAAATGATAACGTCATTAAATTTGCATTTGCAGTTGAAGGTGTAAAAGTTGTTGGAAAGATTAATACGCGGGATGTTGCTTTTGCAGTTCTCCTTGGCTTCATCAGATTAGTCGCTGTCTAATGTAATTTTTACATACCGGGGGATTTAATACAAAAGAAAAGATTAATAGCAAGAATAGTTGTTATTCTTACAAAGTAATTCATACTTTCGTTAATTCTTAAAATGTTATACTAATTTATTAAGATATCATGTTCTCTCTACCTTCCCCAGTGAAATAAGTTCCAATGATAAGTATTAAGAAGTTTTCATTACAGCGCGCTATTTAGATTTGACCTGGACGCTTTATATTAAATTTTATTTTTTCATTTTTATTTTCTTTTTAAAAAATCATTTTAATGAAAACAAAATCTAAAATAAAATAATCTATTAGGTGCCAATTTTTTTAAAAAAAAAATTTTAATTTACAAATCACTATTAGATGAAAGTTTTACATTAAAACTGTTGAAATTGTATTGTATTTAAAAAATATAGATCTTACTACAGCCATGAGATATTTATTATCATATAAGTATTAAAATTGAGTCGCTTCTCCAATATTTCAACTCCTGAATAATTTAAAATATTCTATTTCACACATGGATTTCCGTGTCGAACACTTCAACCATTTTTTTTTTTGAGCAAAAGAACACTTCAACCATTTTGGAGGCATTGATTTCTTTCTACTCTCTTGGTGGACGAAGAAGTTCCTGACCGCTGAATATTTGTCTCTGTCTATATTATTGGTTTGTCATGAAATTGGTTTAACTATAAGTTGATGACCGCGATAATCTCTTTGTATTAGAAAGCTGCTGAGTTAGAGAAGCGCTTGATTAGCTTAAATTCTGGGGATGAGAATGCTGTAAGATCAGTAATGGACGGATTTTCTTCAGAAGTTAAGCTTGACGAAGACGGCATCTTAAACAAGTAATAATTTTTCAAAACCCTAATCCAGTCATCCTCTTATGTTTGTCCATTTTATCCAAGATAGTATTTGTAGCAATTAGTTTCATTAAATATTATTTCTAACCAATACATTTGAATAATAAAGATATTTTAAAAAAGATAATACTTATTTATTACACATAACTAACTTAAAATTTTTTTTAATTATTTAAATTAGTTAATTAGGTTTTATAATTATGTAGTTTAATGGCTGGGAAAAATGGAAAAAAAGAAAAGACCTATGCGGTTCAAGGCTTCAAATAATTCCAACGCCGGACGCGCGGTTGTCACTTTCAACACAGCGTACCTTATATTCTTAGAAAAATATGGAGGTTATAAAATTTTAATAAAGAAAAAATATAAGATAAAAGAGTAATTAAAATTAATAAAAAAATTTTAACCCCACTTCTTCAATTTTTTACTTTTTTAATTTTTTTTAAACGAGCTCATTAAAATTTTTTATCCCTTTCCCTTTCCTCTGTTTTTCTCTTACCAGACGGATCCTAATTAAAAAATCTGACATGAGATGATATTTGAGATACTGGAAATTAAAATAAAAAATATTAAAAAATAAAATTGAAGAGCCTGTCAATAAATAATTTGAAATGCTTCGACTTTTTTAGAATAGGTCCGAGCGAAAGTTTTGTCCTTCAAAATTTTTATTTCACACGCCACTGGCCGTTTGACCGAGTGGCATGTGTGTGTTGAGTACGTGTGTTGCGGGTTTGATCCTGTCCTGTGGTAACCAAAAAAAAAAAGTTTTTATTTCACACTATTTTAGTTAGATTTAATTAAAATTTTCTCTTTTTTAAAGCATTTAGTCGATGCAAAAAAATTAATTTTAAAACATAAAGCTTTTCTCATAGATCATTTTATATCTTTTAAGTGTATATCCTATATCAAAATTGTACTGTTTAACTCTTGAAATAGGATGTTATATAGATAATTTTAAAATTGTTTTGTAGGTTCGTAGAATTGAAGACAGACTATGTTTTCGATGTAAAACGTCTAAAATATCAGAGTGGCTGATTGTGTTTCCAAGCAATGATGGGTTTTACCGCCAAACTTGACCTGACAGTCCATTCAAGGTTCGGATCCATTGAAAAATGATCTATATATTCTCTCAAATCCCAAATTAACACTAGACTTAGCTTCCACCTAAACATTTATAGGTTTTATCTGGCGAGTACTTTCAACTAATTGTTTCCTGACGCAATTCCATTCTCTTGATATGTATGGATTGCACTTAAGGAAATTAGTTCACTGATACAAAGAGAAGGTGTGGCGTAAGAGAATACGATTGCACATTAAAAAAAAAAAAAGATCAATCGCACATAGGTAAAGTTAAGTTCCATATTATTTGATTTCATGCACTTATTGATGCGCATCCATAATAATATATGCAACGATTAAATTATGAAAATTAGTAATTTGTAATAATTTGATTGGCAAACATGCGAAGATGGCAACAAAAAAAAAAAGAAAAAAGAAAAAGAAACCGGAAACATAAATGAACTAAAATCCAAGAAAAAGTTCAATTAAATTCACTTGAAATGACCAAAACCAAAATCAGACATACAACTACCTTCAATTTTCCTTTTTTAACTACAAAGCGACACTATGATATTTTAATAACATTTAGAAAACCCCTCATTAGTTTTCTTAGTCTGATTAGAAATTTTTTAAAAGTGTAAATTTGAATTTGAATTTTAGTATTTGAGTTAGATTTAATTAAAATTTTCTCTTTTTTAAAATATTTTGTCAATGTAAAAAAAATTAATTTTAAAACATAAAGGTTTTCTCATAAATCATTTTATATCTTTTGAGTGTGTATCGTATATCAAAATTGACTGTTTAACTCTTGAAATGGGATGTTATGCAGATAATTTTAAAAATGTTTTGTAGGTTCGTAGAAATGAAGTAAGAATTGAGAACTATGCTTTGTTTTTGTTAATCCCATTTCTCACACCTTCGCTGAGCCATCTTCTTTATTGCCTTAAACCCGTTGCTTGGTAACAGAATCAGCCACTCTGATATTTTCGACGTTTTATATCGAAAACATATTCTATAAAATTAGAGAAAATGCAGGGAATATTAAATTTTTGTTAATGATAACTACACTAATTAAACAAATCTTTTTTTACTTTTTTTTGTCAGTTTTCATTCCACCATTTAAATTAAATTCTTTTAAAACAATAATTTAAATATATTTTTAACCAATAATCATTGCATGATTATTTGAATCCTTAGATATATTAAGTAATTCAGAAAATATAACAAAAATAATGTATTTTAAACAATACTGTCCATTAACTTGGATAAATAATAAATAACTACTTCAGTAAGTTAAGTTGATGCATGTTGAAATTGAAATATACGAGAAGTTATCTTTGCTTTGGGGGGAAAAAAACAAAGGCGACAAAAAGTAAATTTGGGAAAGATTAGGGGCAAACAAAGGGATATAAAGGGGAATAGTGGGGGAAATGATGTGTGATCTAATATTTTATAAATATAATTAAATGACTAAAATATTGTTGTATCAAGTTTGAAAAAAACTATCAAATTTATCATTGTTAATATATTTATTATTATTAGCTGTTTAATACTTGTTATTATCAGTATATTTTTTATTGTTTGCTTATCAACACTTATGGTTGCAATTCATAGTTCGTTAATAAATTTTTTAATACAAAAACATTTTTATAACTATATTTGTAAAATACGAAGCAGGTTTTTTTTTTTTAAGATTTTAGAATTTAAATACCTAAATTAAAATATTATAATTTTTAAGTGCTTAGTCATTTCACTTTCATCCTCATTAATTTTGTGCGGGAAGCCTCCTTCATCAGAACATCACCGGCTCATAAATATGATTATGACACCCCGCAGAGAAATTGCAACACTTTGGCATTGCCAATATAAGTTCATCCACCCACTTCTTTCTTGACGCAATTCCATTCTCTAGGGTTTTCTCGTCCCGCCATCATGTCCTTCCGCAGGTTACTGATTATATGTCATCGATCTCGATCATTTGTTTTCTATTTCCTTTCCTTGTTTTGATCTCTCTTCTTCTTGCTTTGTTTATTACAGGGTACTTTCAGGTTTGGATTCTGCACCTCCAGTGCTTCACACCATTTATGCTTTCTTAGCTGGCTTGCTGGCTACTTTGGCGGGAATAGAGTACCAAGTGTTGAACACCAGTCCCTTCAAACAACACCCTGCTCTCATCATACTCTTTCTCATAGCAATAATCGTCCATGCCATCGCATTATTCTTGGTTTGGAGGACATCAGATCAGACCGACCAGCAAAATTCCAGCAATCTCAGAAGGGTTTTGCTTTGGTTATGCCATATTTCTGGAACTGTTGCTTGTGAGCTCCTCTTGCTGGTCCTCGTCTCTCCGATGTGGAGCCTTGTGATCAACGTCTCTTCATTCGTGTTGGTAGCCCTTTCATTGATCATCTACCACAAGTTCTTCCGAGTGCAATCATCCCATGGGAACACTCAAAGTGCGGAGGAGCGAACTACTGAGATGCAAGACCTTGAGGCTGCAACTACGCGCTCCGAAGCCTTGGCGTCTGTCTGAATCTACGCGCGCGCGCGCACTAATTTACATGCAAATTTGTTTTAAACTTCACTTTCCAAGTAAATTCACCCCTTAACAGTACTTATATTTCAGGTCTGTCTTATTAAACTAAGAGAAAAATTCTGTGTCAGATCTTGTATAGTGTATTCAACTCAATGTTGGAAGCCACACAGTGTGAGTTTCAATAAATCTAATGTATTGAGTACCTGGTTGTCAATATATGAGAACTTGTTTGTAAAGTAGGAGATAACATTTTGCATTTGTTCCTGGAGTATTTTAGATATTTTACATCCAAACATATTTTCAATTCAGCCTTATGAGCTTGCAGAAAAATTGCATAAGCAGGGAGGAAGAAAGGAGGATTTGCATTGGATGCTTATCAGGCACTCATCATCTATCTGGACGGTCCAGATTTATTTTTATTTTTTAAAAATAATTATTTTAATAGGTACAAAACAAAAAATAAAGATAATCTCTTAACTATCATTATTTAAAAATATAATTTTTTATTTTAAAATAATCATTTAATAATATTAAATCTGAACGGTCTATATTACTCATCAGGTGATGAGCACCAAACAAGAAAGGACGAGGCAGCCCGTGAGAACAAAAGGATGGGGAAGGAGCGAGGAGTGAAATGAAAAAAGGTATAGATTTAGATCTTTTACTAGATTATTGAAAAATATTTTTATTTTAAGCATATTTTTTTTGGTTCTGTAAAAAATCTAAGTGAATTCATTTTAAAATTCATCCAAATATAAACCACATTGATAATTAAATTCACGATGAAAACTCAATTATAAATTCAATTAACAAATAACTCGAATTAATTCTGAAAACTATTCTTGCTCTGCTCTCTTTACCCATTATAGGGTTATAAAACAGACAAGAACCAATTTGATGAACAGGTCGCGTCGTCTTTTATACAAGCAAGCCTTCTTTTGGAAAAATAAAAATGGGAAGGAATTGTATTCACGGACTTTGATTTGATTCAGAATGTTAAAAGTATTAAATTCATGAATTATACAATCGTCGCCTACACAAGTACTCATAGACAATACCGGCCAAATAAGGATCAGATTTTCTTATCACGTAAAGTTTAATCTAATGGCAATGGATCTATGACTGAGTCAAATATCATCGGGCTCAGACTATTGAATTCGGACTTAAGAACATTTATGCCCCAACAAATTTTTTTAAAGAATGAGTTACAAATATTAATTTTAAAAACTACAAATTGAACAATTTTAGTTACAGATAGTTTTTTGAAGTTTCAAACATAATTCTCTATTTAAAACTGGGATTCTTGTTTTCAACTAATTTTTTTAGAAATCTTTTAGAGGCTAGCTGTCAAATTCTCTGGACCACAAGCATCCCAGATGATAAGGCCACCAGGGTCCGTTTTCAAAGTCCGAACTCAAGAATAATTAAAGCCAGATGGCGAAACAATCTACTCCTCCGGTCTTAATTATAAGACCCAATTGACTTATTTGAGGAGATTAAGGAAGTAAGTTAAGTTGGTTATTTATAATAAATAAGTGTTGTTATTCCTAAAATATCCTTGCTAATTAAGTATATTGGCTAAAACTATCATTATTAGAAGGATTATTTTGGAAAAAATGCATAAATATAAGAGAGAAAATGGATTGGGTCTTATAATTAGGACCAAATAAAAAGTCAAATTGGGTCTTATAATAAGGACCGGAGGAGTATATTATTTTATTGGCAAAATGATCACAAAAGAAATCAGACCCACGCCGACCTTCTTCGTTGACCCTGACCCACCCCTACCTTCAATTTTCCCTTTTCAACCACAAAGGGACATTATGATCTTTTAATAACATCTAGAAGACCTCCCATTTGCTTTTTTAGTCTGATTAGAAATTTATTAAAAATGTAAATTTGAACTTGAACTTTACTATTTGAGTTAGATTTAATTAAAATTTCTCTTTTCAAAAATATTTTGTAAATGTAAAAAAATTAATTTTTAAACACAAAGCTTTTCTCATAAATCATTTTGTACCTTTTATGTGTATATCCTATATCGAAATTCACTGTTTAACTCTTGAAATATGATGTTATATAGATAGTTTTAAAAATCTTTTCCTAGAATTGAAGTAAGAATATGCTTCGATGTAACACAACTAAAATACTCTTGATACAATATAAAATGCAAAATGTTCCATACCAAAGTTACCCTAAGAAATTAATAAGTTAGGGTTCTAAAATTGGTGATAAACCTTCTTTTAAGTCATCATTACTCAAAATCTCATGTTGAACTGAAAAATCAACAAGTGAACAACATATTCTGATTTTGACAAACCAATTTTTAGTTAGATCAGGTCACATTTCAGAAATAAAATTTCAAGTTGCTTGCCATTTTTTTTTTTAAAAAAAACCAAAGTTAATAAGTTAGGATTCTAAAATTAGTATTCATCATAAGACCTCATTTGTAGACTACAAACGATGTTTTATAATTAGAACCAAATCTACAAATAAAGTCTTATAATTAGCACAAGAGGTAGTACACATCTTTTTTTTTTTTTGGTGATAAGTTAGTACGCATATTTTGACAAGTCAACATGTGAAATTTGAGTAAATGATAATTATAAAAGTTACTATATCCACGAACACAACACAACTAAGAAACGCAACTAACAACAACACGTGCATTACACACACACAAATTAACTACTGTAGATTAAGAGTTTTTTTTTATAATTAAGAATGAAATTACGTCTAGAAATTACCTTTTATATATATATATATGAAACCAAAAATTTAAATATATATTATTTGGTGGAATTGTTTTACACAATAATCATATATATATATAGCGAAAAATGTAAATATATACACTTGTTTTGTTAAAACTTAAAAGGATCTACTTCGGCGATGGAAAGAAAAGTTTTCAATTGAGTAGAAGGTTGATTGGTAAATTTATTTAAGTTTGGGATCGTGGGCGAAGGTGGAAAGATAAAATGGCTATATATGATACCCCTACTTAAAAACTTAACCGTGTTTTAACCGAGTTTCGATCGCGTCCGCTCATTATTTTTAATTGTAAACAGTAATCACCTTTTGTATGTGGCTAAAACAATTGTTTTAGTAAGATAATTTTTTTTCCCCTGCTGTTACTTCCCGATGAAGTTTCTTCTAGTCCGTTCTGTATCTCCACTGGGAGCCGTTATTGTGTCCAGGGGAGTTCTTGTGAAATCTTCTTCACGTTT
Organism: Neltuma alba; assembly: GCF_004799145.2. Taxonomy (NCBI): domain Eukaryota; kingdom Viridiplantae; phylum Streptophyta; class Magnoliopsida; order Fabales; family Fabaceae; genus Neltuma; species Neltuma alba. Next base: position 45,932 of record NW_021637423.1, read on the forward strand.
TATGATTTTTGCTTTTTGTTTTTGGAGAGGCTAACTAATCCTTGTGAGTCTCCTTTTCTGATTTGATTTTATGCACTTATTCCATAATAATATTAGCAACAATTTGATTACGAAAAAGCGGTCATTTGCCAAATTTTGATTCTGAAAAATAATTGGCAAACAGGCAAAGAAAGCCCCAAAACAAACCAAAAAACAAAGAGAGACATAAAACAAACAAACAAAATAAAATAAGAGGAAAAATTCCAATTTAATCCACTTAAAATAATTAAAATTGAAATCAAACCTGCATCTGCCTTCAATTTTCCTTTTCTAATTATGGCAGGACATTTTGATTTTTTTTCCCACAACATCTAGAAATTTTTAAATAGGTTTCCTTTTTAAAGTATTTCGTTAACGCGTAAATTAATTTTAAAACATAAATTAAGACTCCTGAGAATCTTTCATGGATTCGTTGGTCAACAGTGGCAGTGACAATTTGCATAAGGTAAAAGTCATAATAAACAGCATAAAATGATTATTGTCCACACCTCTTCTAAATATCGTTGGTGGGCGCTGAGGTCACCTTTTAAATATAAAATTCCAAGATGCCCTACAAAATTAACAAGATAGGTCTGAGCAAGATACAACGTATTTGATTTGAGATGATGAAATTAATTAAATGAACAATTCATAAAAATCAATCTTTTTGAGATATTTAATATATTCTATAGCTCCTTGTCAATTTCTAATTCTTGGTCATTGAGACCCATGGGCAGGGCAATATAAATTACTCCCTCCGTTTCTTATTATAAGAGACATTTGATGTTTATGGCATGTTCCTATATATAAGAGACACTTAAAAGTTGTCTCTATTTTTTTGTGTTGATTTCCTATTTTACCCATATTTATTGTCTCCAACTCACACTCTCTCTCATTCCCACTTCTCTTTCTTTTAATATTCTCTCATGCTCTCTCTCCTTATTAATGAGGGCATTTTTAGAAAAAAGACTATACTTTTTACATATTGATTATTTTTAACTAATTTTAACTGTTTTTTTTATCAACGTAATTCGGTTATTCGTCTCTTATAATAAGGAACGGAGGGAGTAATATTTAAGGATATAATATAAGGTTACCGGGGTCAATTTCCCGGATAAGGACTTCACACGAGCACCAATCAAACAGGGAATCCACAAGAAAAGTCAAAAAGGCATTTTTTCGGGTAGAAAAAAGCTGAACCATGGTCACACGTACAGGGGACATCTTAACAAGCCGACAACAGTTATGATGGGCCCACGTGTTGGATCTGTGGCCTATGGGCCAATCAGGTCTTACAATTATCTAATAGTGGCTGCGGCTGACCGGCTGTAATTCATTTATGTGACATAAAGCATACCCTGACAAAATCTTTAAATTAATGTATCTATATGAGCTCAATTAATTAATACTCCCCTTATTTTTAATATAAGATATAATTAATAAGTTGATATTAGTTTCTTATGTAAAACTTGTTTAACATATTTATTAATTTTTTTTAAAATTAACCATATTGATATTATTCCTAACAATAATCAAATAGGAGCAAAAAGATAGGAGTTAAGAAAGATGCTTAAAATATTTTTAACAAATATATCATATTAACTAATTTAACTAATATTTTTACTCTGCTCAAATTATTTAATTAAATCTTACATTAAATAGAAGAGGAGTATAATCATGACTATAATTAGTAAACCAAATCAGCCTAATACCTGTTTTAGTTAAATGTCATTATGGATAAAAAAACTCATTTGGTGACTTCAAGTCTTGAACTTATCATGCTTATTACTTTATTGTGTTTAATTCTCACTCGTTCGGATAAGCGTAGCCAATAATAGCAATTCGTGGGGTTAGCAATGTGAATCACATTAAAAAAAACAAATATATTTAAAAGGTCGCTATCTACTCTTCATTTGACCTTTTCAAGGCAGGAGAAAATATTGGGAGCACGTCATTGAAGGCCTCCACAAGGAAAATAAGGACACTCCACTTTAGGCCGATATTTTGGAATTCCTACAATTCTGCGTGCTTGAAGTGAAACAATGTTTTGATATAAAAAATCTAAAACACGCTTGGCATAGATGTCAGATGTTGTTCAGTAACTTATTAAGTAGGTACTTAGATATTGGCGATAAAATGTGTTTAGCTGTGAACATTGAAAAATTAGTTGCAAACAGTTGTAAATTATGAATCCAATACAAGTAACTAACAAGTTGTTTTGTAAATAATATTCCATGATTTACCGCTAAACTTCTAATATATACACTTAATAACAACTTATAACTGACTTACAACTAATCTCTCAATATTTATCATAGTGCTTTCAGAATTTACAATTAAATTTCTAGAATTTACCACAATTTATAATTGATTTGCAACTAATCTTTTATGATTTACAAATTACAATTGAGATTCACTAGTGTAAAAAACCCCATTTGGCTTTAGTTAAAAATAACTTTTCACTACTGTATATGTGCTGCACTGGAAGCGACAGTAGCGAAAAGTATTACCTATGGTTTTTGTTATGAAAGAATAGAAGCTATGGGATTCAGTACTTACGGCAACTGTTTCAAGGGTTACGTATTAGTAGTACTCCTCCGGTCCTAATTATAAGACCCAATTGACTTATTTGAGGAGATTAAGGAAGTAAGTTAAGTTGGTTATTTATAATAAATAAGTGTTGTCATTCCTAAAATATCCTTGCTAATTAAGTATATTGGCTAAAACTATCATTATTAGAAGGATTATCTTGGAAAAAATGGATAAATATAAGAGACAAAATGGATTGGGTCTTATAATTAGGACCAAATAAAAAGTCAAATTGGGTCTTATAATAAGGACCGGAGGAGTATAACAGAAGCCATATGTCGGTACTTATGGCTTCGATTTTGTATTACAATAGAAGCCGTAGGTGGCAGTTTTTTTAAGAAAAATATTTTTAATTAAATAATCACCTCTCATATAGGAACCCGCTATTATATATAACCAACTACATTTAATATTTAAATACAACTGCTGTGTACGTATGACCGCGTCAAACTTTTTCTTGGAAGGTCGAAATAGTAAAGATACAATTCGCAAAGAAAATTAGTCAGTGGTCACTTGTGGCTATCCTTGTAAGAAAAAAGGTTTTAGTTGGGAAGCTGCCAGGATACTTCCCAACTATTCTTCATGGCTTACGTATATATGAGGATAGGGTTTTGAAATTTTGGCATAGAATTCTCTGGTTAAAAAAAGCAAAAAAAAAGAAGAAGAAGAAGAACGGATTAGAATTCATACTTAGGACTTTGGAGGGCCCCATACTTAGAATTGTCCTAGGAAGATAATTTTTTGTTTCTGCTATTAATATCATCTACGCCCAATAATAAAATAAAAACACATCGTAGACTTTTGCCCTTTTAGGTCAAATTAGCCACGTTGCTCACATTGCTTCTCTATCTAATTACTTGAATTATATATTTTCAGTAGGAGTTATGTAATTAATTTATAGAAATTAAAAAAATAGTTAAAATATATATTTACAAAAAAAAATGTAATTGTTTTTTCTAAAATAACTACCCAATTAATGAAAACTCTCATTTAACATATGTAATCAATACGGATAGTTCGAGATGAAAGTTATAAATTTAAAATTTATCAACTAATTCCTACATTTAAAATTGGATGGAGTATACATTACCATGTCAATTTGTTTGTTACTTCTCTAGTCCTATTTATAAGTCATTTTCAACATATTTTACATAAACCAAAGAAAATCTTAAACTTCATTCACTCTCATTTGAGATTTAGCAAATTTTCAATTTTATCCCTATTTAATCTACATTATATCTCATGCGAATAAAAATAACATAATAATAAATTAAGGGTAAAATTATACATCCATATAAAAAATTTCTTTCAGTACCTTATAAATAGGACCAAAAAATATCTTTTTTCTCTGCTCTATAAATAGGACCAGAGGAGAAATTGAGTTTCACCGGAAAAACATTAACTAGAATTAAGGAATGATAAAGACATAAAGAATGAATAATTAAAAAGAAAACATAGGTTGTTATAAAATCAATTTGAAAATTGCTAAGCCTGTATTAAATAGATCTCGCCATCTTCGAAACATGTCATCATCTCATCATCGTGTGGTAAAAATTATTTAATTTTTTTATTTGAGTAATATTTGCCATTAGAATTCTCAATGAAAGCATAACTAAAAAATGAACCTTTCAAATAACCAGTTTTGCAGAGGATAACATTCTGGTCATGTTTTTCCTAAAAGTTTTAGAATTAATTATAAAAATCTTTTCAAAGTTTTGCTAAAGTTACATCCACATAATTTATCTTTAAAGCTTATTTTGAATATATATATTTCTGACACCTATATAAAGTATTAAAGTCCATCCAAAACAAAAAGATAAATAATCTTAATCTCTCATACTATATTTCTAGCTAAATTAAAAAAAAATGTGATCTCTGGTATAAGGTTTGGAAGCTTCAAGTGCCACCTAAAATCAAGCATTTCATTTGGAGGTTGTTGAATGAAGCTAGTGCAACAATGGAAATGCTGTTTAGGAGAAATGTGCTAGAGATATGATCTGTCCAATTTCTCAAAGTGAAGCTGACAGCCTGAGACCATTAAACATATAATTATGTAGTTTAATGGTTGGGGGAAAAATAGAAAATAACTAAAAAAATTCGGACACCACATGCGCAGTTGTCACTTGCAACACGGAGTGGCTTTTCCATTGCAATGTACCTTACATTCAACGTTGTCACTTTCAACGCAAAGGACGGAATGCCATAGACAGTTAGCGATCAGTAGGCAAACCCTCGGACGTAACCAAGTGAAAATTATTAAAAATATCGGGAGATATACATTTCGTCGATTTTTATATTTTTATTAAATTATTTAATTTTTCTCTGTCCTTCATAATGGCCAACGACTAATTGAAAAACACAGGTTTACATTAAAGCTCTTCTCATAGATCATTTTATATCTTTTAAGTGTATATCCTATATCAAAATTGACTGTTTAACTCTTGAAATAGGATGTTATATAGATAATTTTAAAAATGTTTTGTAGGTTCGTAGAATTGAAGACAGACTATGTTTTCGATGTAAAACGTCTAAAATATAAGACTGGCTGATTCTGTTTCCATGCAATGGGTTTAACGTAATAAAGAAGATGCTTCAGCGAAGGTGTGATAAATGGGATGAACCAAAGCATAGCATAGTTCTCAGTTCTCGTATGATTATGCCATCCACGGAGAAATTGCAACATGTTGGCATTAGCAATATATTAGATTAGAGTGAGCGGAAAATGACAGATGGGAAAAAAAAGAGGGAAGAAATATGATCATGATAAACACAGGTTTATGTGCCTCAGTGATTATATTTGTGGTATTGGTATAAGTTTTGTTTTACCTAATAGCACTTTAATTTTATTTTATCAATTTTTTTTGGATCTTATGCGCGTGACTATATTATGCGCATTCATTTTTTTTTACCAGCATATTATGCGCATTCATGCATTCATGCTCTCAAATCCTAAAAAGATAGGACATGAGATTACTAGGGATTGGTTTCCAGGACTTCACATGACTGTGGGCGAGGGATAAGATAAGGTTTGTGGCATTGGGATAAGTTTTGTGTTACCTAATAACACGCTTTTAATTTTATTTTGTCAAAGCTTCAATTAATTCCAGCATAGCTCCGTCACTTTTGACTCAAAGGAGCTTCCCATTTCAATATCTTAGGAAAATATGGAGGTTTCTTTAATTTTTTTTTTTTTTACCTGAAGAGGTTTCTCTAATTGAAACGCTTGAAATTAAAATAAAATTAAAGAGGCTGTGTAGGTATAATTAATTAACTGCTCAAACTTCAGTAACATCAGAGGTAGTTAATTGTACAAGTTGCAGGGTTCCCATTTGGTACTCATCAGGTGATGAGCACCCAATGCTCATCACTTGATGAGCAATCTGGACCGTCCAGATTTAATCGGGACGGTTCACATTTAATATTATTAAATAATTATTTTAAAATAAAAAATATATTTTTAAAGAATGATAGTTATGAGATTATCTTCATTTTTATTTTATACTTATTAAAATAATTATTTTAAAAAAATAAAAATAAAAATAAATCTGGACCGTCTAGATCAGATCTGGACGGTCCAGATGGGTGATGAGCATGATGAACACCCAATGCAAATACGTGAGAAATGGGATGAACCAAAGAATAGCATAATTGTCAATCCTCATGATTAATTATATGACACTCACAGGAAACGACAAAAGATGATGGGAGGAAATAAAAAAAAAAGGTGTGAGAAATGGGATGAACCAAAGCATAGCATAATTGTCAATCCTCATGATTGATTATATGACATTCACAGGAAACGACAAAAGATGATTCGAACATTACCGAATTCACATTCCATCAAACCTACCAGTCCATTCAAGGTTGGGATCTACATATTCTCTCGGCCAACTTTAGTTTTATTCATTTTGAAGAGTTTATGACGTGGCCCAATGTGAGTTTTTTGGATCATATGGATGGGCAGGATTTTGAGATTTTTGAGATTCCGCGGAATGCTGAGAAATGAGAAAAGAGATTCTGAGACAATCTGGATCCTCTCGGATCTATATATTGAGTCCTACTCATGTTTGAATATTTGATGTCAAAAACGATATTTTCTACATTTCAAAACATATAAGGCATTATTAGACGGTTAATTTCCAAAACAATTTTTTTCTATGCATATGTATTATTTATTGGGTACAATCATATTCAAAATAATGTCAGGTATTAAATGTAGGCATTTTTTTAAAAAAAATTCAAATATTAATTCCTCATGTTATAAGATATTATGTATTTTATATGTAAGGAAGCAACGTAAAAGGAAACTTGGCGTTTATGGGCTGACCTAAGAGCCAAGGTTATATGATTCAGATGTCCTCATTATTCAACCATGTCTTTCATTACTTTTAAGTTCTAATCTCATAGGATCTCTTGCGTTGGCTACCATATATTCTCATGTCTTTTATACTAATTCACCTTATCAGTTCAAAGTTTCTATTTCACACTGTTTTAGTTAGATTAATTAAAATCTTCTCTTTTTAAATTATTTTATCAATGTAAAAAAATTAATTTTAAAACATAAAGCTTTTCTCATAGATCATTTTATATCTTCTAAGAGTATATCCCATATCAAAATTGACTGTTTAACTCTTGAAATAGGATTTATATAGATAATTTTAAAAATGTTTTGTATTTGACAGGGCGGTGCTCTGACCGACATAACTACAATCCCGAGAAAATTAGGTGTACAGCCTAAAAATTCTTTTTTCTTTTTTTCATTGGATTTCATACGAACCATTTAGTTTCGCCGTGTTGTAACAGAGACACGGATGATATACTATATATAATATATATACTCTACATACTATATATACTATATATAATAATATATAATGATATACTATATATAATAATATATACCATATAAAATAAAAAAATTAAAAAATAAAATTAAAGAGTTTGCGTGGGGATGATGACGTCGACTTTTGCGTAGGGATGATGACGTCGACCTTTGCGTAGGGATGATGACTTCGAACTTTTGTAATATCAGAGATTGGTTAGCTGTCAGCGTGCATTCATGAATCGGATTTATCCTATATATTGCCGTCTCCATCCCAAAACCATGTGCCTTCCAAGCAGCTCCCTTCTCTTGGTTTCCTCATCCAACCACCATTTCGATCTCTCATCCCTCCTCTTGACCCGAGAGTCCATTCAAGCTTCGGATCCATTGAAGGATGATCTATATATATATATATATATATATATATTCTCTCAAATCCCAATTATAGGTTTTATCTGGCGAGTACTTTCAACTAATTGTTTCCTGACGCAATTCCATTCTCTAGGGTTTTCTCATCTCCGACCACAATGCCCTTAAGCAGGTTAATGACTATATATGTCATCGATCTGATCCTTTGTTTTCTATTTCCTTTCCTTATTTTGATCTCTCTTCTTCTTGCTTTGTTTATTACAGGGTACTTCCAGGTTTGGATTCTACAGCTCCAGTACTGCTTCACACCATTTATGCTTTCTTTGCTGGGTTGCTAGTTGCTTTGGTGGGAACAGAGTACGAAGTACTGAACACCAGTCCCTTCAAAAAACACCCCGCTCTCATCATACTCTTTCTCATGGCAATAATTGTCCATGCCATCGCATTATTCTTAGTTTGGGGGACATCAGATCAGACCGATCAGCAAAATTCCAGCAATCTAAGAAGGGTTTTGCTTTGGATGTGCCATATTTCTGGAGCCGTCGCTTGTGAGCTCCTCTTGCTGATCCTCGTCCCTCCGATATGGAGCCTCGTCATCAACGTCTCTTCATTCGTGTTGGTAGCCCTCTCATTGATCATCTACAACAAGTTCTTCCATGTTCAATCATCCCATGGCGTTGAAATGCAAGACCCTGAGGCTGCAACTGCCGCTTCCAATCCTTAACGTCCGAGTAGCCCTGGTTATCTGAAAGTATTGTAAGGGGTCGATACCGGCGCCTGCGATTAGTAAGTGTTAATAGAATAACATTTTGCATTTGCACCTGGAGTATTTTACATATTTTACATCCAATTCAGTCTTATGAGCTTACAGAAAAAAGTTTAATAATTTCTGTAATCCAAAGTGTCATTATCTTTCTTACAGGGACTTTGAATAACATTCTCCCTCAATATTAAGATTATAAATCTTATTGTTGCCCCAAGTCAAACATATATATATGTGTAGCGAAAAGTGTAAATATATACGCATGTTTTAAAAGGATGTATTTCGCCGGTGGAAAGAAAAGTTTCAATTGAGTAGAAGTTTGATTGGTAAATTTATTTAAGTTTGGTATCGTTGGGGAAGGTAGAAAGATAAAATGGCGATATACAATACCCCTGCTTAAAAACTTAACCGTGTTTTAACCGAGTTTCGATCGCGTCCCCTCATTATTTTTAATTGTAAACAGTAACCACCTTTTGTATGTGTCCAAAATAATTGTTTTAGTAAGATAATTTTTTGTTTCTGCTATTACTTCCCGATGAAGTTTCTTCTAGTCCGTTCTGTATCTCCACTGGAAGCCGTTATTGCGTCCAGGGGGGTTCTTGTGAAATTTTCTTCCCGTTTCATGATTTTTGTTTTTTGTTTTTGGAGAGGCTAACGAATCCTTTTGACTCTCCTTTTCTGATTTGATTTTTTGCGCTTATTCTATAATAATATTAGCAACAATTTGATTAAGAAAAAGCAGTCATTTGCCAAACTAAGACTTACGAGAATCTTTCGTGGCTTCGTTGGTCAAAAGTAAGTGACAGTGACAATTTGCATAAGCTGACAAGCATTGTGGGAAAAATGGGGTGAGCTGCAGTGAAGTGCTGGTCATGGCTACTGCGACGAGGACAGATTGGAATTTTCAAACGTGTTAGTGCTGGGGATTGAATGGGCATTGGTTGATATACTTTGCCGTATTTGACAGTACTGTACTACTGTTTGATGGCTTCGTCTTGTTTGCTGCTGTTTCCATCAATAAAATGCATTTGTTCGTTAAAAAAAAATGTGATCTCTATTTTTGGGAAGAAAAAAAAAATACAAGATTAAAGGATTGTATATCAAAGCAACATTTATAAACCCTTTATATTTTATTTAAATTTGTGCAAGTTTTGAAAATAAAAAAGATATTTGAGTAACTTTAAAAAACTTAAGAAAAAAATTTGTTTTTCAAAAGCCATATATGTCTTAAAAATAGAAGAGAAATGTATGTAATTCCAATAAAATTTAAGGAAGGTCACTATAAATTTGTCGAGATTGTAACAGTAAATAGCTTTATTGCTGAAAATCATTTTGTGTGATTCTTTTTCTTCTCCTTTTTTTTTTTTTGGCCTGACATTTTGTGTGATTCAACTTGACAACTTGTTAACATCTCGTTTGAGTCACATCTACTTGGTAAAAATCAGAGCATCAATCAAACAGAGAATCCACAAGAATTTTTTTTTTTTGCCAAGAATCCACAAGAAAAGTCTAAAGAAAAAGCCTTTTTTTTGGGTACGATAAAGAGAAAAATGTTGAATAAACTTGATTCCACGAAATGATTACACGTGGACATGTTAACAAACCGACAACAATTGTGATAGGCCCACGTGTTGGGTCTGTGTCTCATGGGCCCATCAAGTCTTACAATTACTATCCAATAGTGGTTGTGGCTATAATGCATTTATGTGACGTAAAGCTGACCCTGACAAAAAATTTTAAATGAAGATGAGTTCAATTAATTAATGCTCCTCTTATCTTTAATATAACACAGCGGTGGTAATGTGAATCACGTTAAAAAGCAAATATATTTAAACTGAATCCTATGCCCTAGAGCTAGCTTTGAGTGACACTCTATCTCATAATTATTCCAATAGTCATTTTTATTTCTCTCTTTTTTGGAGCAGAACAAAATATTGGGAGGATGTCATTGAATGCTTCCACAGGGAAAATAATGGCACTTTAGGCCGACATTTTGGGATTCCTACAATTCTGTAGGCTTGAAGTGAAAATGTTTTGATATAAAAAGTCTAAAATACGCTTAATACAAATGTCAGATGTTGTTCAGTAATTCATAATTAGGTACTTAGATATTGGCAATAAAATGTGTTTAGTTGTAAACATTGAAAAATTAGTTGCAAATCAGTTGTAAATTATGAATGCAATGCAAGTAATTAACAATTTGCTTTGTAAATAATATTCCATGGTTTACTACTAGCCTTCTAATATATACAGTTAATCACAATTTATAACTGATTTACAACTAATCTTTCAACATTTATTATGGTGCTTTCAGAATTTACGATTAAATTTCTAGAATTTACCACAATTTATAATTAATTTGAAACTAATCTTTTATGATTTACAAATTATAATTGAGGTTTTAGAAAATACGTGATCTTTTGTGACAGAGCTTTAAAAGAAAAGATTAGTCTTGTTATGCAGTTTTATAAATTCATGATCCTTTAAAATAATTAATCATCTTCTGCTATTGTATATCTTTTTCCCCTTTAATTAGTGTTTATATCAGATACTGAGAGACATAAATGCTGTTGGATTCCAAATGGAGGGCATTGATGGCTTGGATTACGAACGAAATCGAATCTTTGACTTTCTACTTACAGAAGACCATTTTATGCTATTAAGTTAAGATGAATTGGACCTCGATTTGCGGTATTTATTATTTATTAATAAACTCTCTTTCTTACAAATTCTCCGCATGGAAAATTGAACAAATTACAAACTTTTTCTTTAATAACCAATTGTAAACTTCTTTTCAATTTTACTATAACTATGTACCTTTTTTTTAATGAATATATATACATTTTTTCACTTAAAAAAAATACTGAAAACTACAGAGCACCACATGGTGGTTTCTGCAAAAGCACCATCGGCTCTTTAGTTCTGGTCCACTGCCTGTGCATGGCTCTACATGGTCCTTTCTTTACTTATTCTATTCTCCCACAACAAACAAAAGCACAGCCATGTCACAATTGTGTGTCTGGAATAATAAATTAAAAAAGTTATACTATCACCTGTACTAATTATAAAAACTAGTTGACTAATTTGAGAAAATTAAAAAAATAAATTAAGTTAGTTATTTATAATAAATAAGTGTTATCTTTCCTAAGATATCCTTGCTAATCAAGTGTATTGGCTAGAACTACCAATGTTAAAAGAACTACCTTGAAAAAATGCATTAATATGAGAGATAAAATACTCCTCTGGTCCTATTTATAAGGCACTTCCAACATGTTTTACACAGACAAAAAAAAACCTTAAACTACATTAACTCTTATTTAAAATTTAATGACTTTTCAATTTTATCCCTATTTAATATATATTATATCTCATATAAACAAAGTCAACACAATAATAAATGAGGGGTAAAATTGTACATTGATATAGAAAATTTCTCTCAGTGCCTTATAAATAGGACCAAAAAATACCTTCTCTCCATGCCCTATAAATAGGACCAGAGTAGATTGGTATTTTATATTTAGAATCAAAATAAAAGTCAAACAAGATTTTATATAGAGGACCAAAAGTAGTACATAGTTATTAGATTTTATTGTCTAAATCAATGATTAAAAAGTTTAATAAATCATTCAGAGTTAATCTGGAATACAAGCTATCTATAAGTTGACCTAATAAATCAAAATAATTAAGTTCTGATTGAAAATCATAAATTTTTAAGCTAATGATAAGCACTCCATCCAACACAAACTGCAGAGAAAGTATTAGAAACGTGATTCTTGAGTAAACCAACGTTAGATAAGTAGGGTCAAATAAAGTTTTATTTTTTTCCATTCAATGATGAGAATAAAATGGTTTTTTTTTTGGCTTTTTATTTGTGTCAGATCTATCCTTTAATGTAAAATAGAACATTGCAGAACCAGTGAAGAAAATATTAATATTACTTGGTATCAGTGCAAGTGGGTTAATCTCTGTGCCTCACAATCATTATATATAGACGAAGACTGCCTGCCCTTTCTCCAAATACAGTAATCATTTCTATGACCTGCCATGCCGGGGAGAAAATTTAAAAAAAAAAAAAAAGAAGCGAAAAAGACAAACATTGATGAGCTTTGACGTTATTAGCAGAACATTATTTTGAAGATCTGGGCATCAAGCAGAAAATTTGATGAAGTCAAGTTCCAGTTATAATCAGCAACACATAGTAAGTTCACTAGTTCTACTCTGCTAAATGCCAACCAAAAGGAAAAGGACTGGGTTGAAATAAGCAAAGAGGTCGTCGTTTCTGTCCAAAATCTAATCTTATTGACCACTTTCCAATGGAAAAAGGGGTTATTTTCTCTCTATATGGCTGGTGAAGTCTGTCCAAGCATGTTATGGCTTATCATGTTGTAGTGGGAAGCAGAAGATAATGTTTATTAGTACCAAAAATCTACAGCCAAGGAAGACCAACTTTATCATTCTGTACAAATGTTTCACCCTCCATTGAAATCTGACACACTTTTGCTCTGAAAGTCCACCTTCACACCCCCCCCCCCCAAAAATGATCTCAAAAAAAAAAAAAGAGGCGCTGATCAAAAGTTGAACCCCACATGTTTAAAATCCCATTTCATGTCATACCCCCACATTCCTTTTTCTTCATTAAGTACTTGCCATCAAGTTTCATGCTCCAATATATACATATCTATATATATATATATATACACGCACACACACACACACATGTAGGAGGTTACAATTCTCAGAAGAGAGTAATATAGTTATGAGAATGCTTCGGGTTTAACAAAGGAAGAAGAAATAGGGTTTCTGCAAAAGTTCTTCTTTTTGTTCTTCATTCTAAGTCTTGTATCTGCAATGCTTCTTCCTTCTGCGAGCTCATACCTAGAGAAAATGGAAGTTACAGGCAGTCATTCTAGCAGCAAAGACAACAACATTAAGGTATCCAATATTTTCTTTTCTGCATTTTCTTCTTAGCTTTAAATCTGACATTTTAGCATTCTTGAGTGTGTTTATGAAGATGAACCCAGGCTTGTGTGTGGCATTACATTACATGGATTTCTTCTGTGGGCTTCAATGGGATTCTTGATGCCTGTGGTTATACTTGCCGTCCGGACGTCTAATGTTGAGGCTAATCAAAGAAGGCTCAGAATGATTTTCCATGTTCATGCAATTCTGCAGGCAAGTCTTTCTGAATTTCTTCTCTGTTTTCCCCTTCATTGTCACTTCCGTAAAAAATCACTTTTTTTTTCCCTAAACAGCTTATATATTTATTTTACCTTTTAACTTATTATTTAAGGAGGAATGAATAAGGATTGCATATGAGCTTACATTAGATTGCTAGGGTCAGTTTCCCAGATGTGGACTTCAAATGACAGTGAAAGAGAGATAAGGGCAGCTTTGGGGAAAAAAGGGAGGAAAAGTTGTGTATCTATTATTATTTCATACACATGTCATTTTATTTCTTATAGTACCAAATATCATTAACAGTGGCAATTTTTTTATTATCAATTATTTTATTTTTGAATTTCTTTGAACTTCTTCCCCTGGTATCCTGAGTCAAGGCCATCTTCCAAGCACATCAACGGGCTCAGATTAATCCAGAGCGCACCGTAAAGGTGTCGAAAAGGTATTTGTGCTAGGTCTCGTGGTTATTATCAATTATTTTATTGAACCTAGGTTTATTCATATAAATTCAAACAAGGGCTAATGTCTTCTAGTCTGTTAAAAAGGACGGTAATGAATGATAAAGAGAGAAGGAACATTTTTTTTTAATAAAATATTTTTCCACATGATTGATGGCTTCTAGCTTTCTTGATTTGGTTTGGAATCAGAGGGTGCGAAGGGAAAACAATTTAACTGTTTCTGTGATCCTACCCAAAGTTTGAGCCCAAGAATAACTAAAACCAGAAGTGAAAACATTTCTATTAATCATTATTAACAGAAATAACGATCTATAAACCTCATTTTGCAGTGATCATGTTTGGCTTTGGCATGTAATAATACATTTTTTATCTTAAAAAGTTTCAAGAGAAGAGTTAGAGATTAATTCAACTAATAGTATATACTTGACCAGAATCAAAGATTCTCCTCAAAAGGTTTGTTGTTTTAGGAGAGATTTATTTTAGCTACTTAGTATCTCATAGAGTGGTTTATACTACAAAATGTAAAACTTAATTTACATTACCTTTATCTCTTAAACTAGCCGCCTTTAAAAGATTAGTTTCTGGATTAGAAAGAGCCACCTCTTAGTTTGGGCTTGATAATAGCTCGAACTCAAGTAAGTGATAGGTTGAGAGAGTTAGTAATAGATTTGTGTTCAGTGGATATTGGCCGGTCACACAGACTCACACTCAGACACAATGACTAAGCATTTTCTAGAGCCGTCATTTTATATCATCTATTGATTGAAAAATGAGAATCAAAAGGGGTAATCATGTTTTCAGGGGGTCTAAAAGGAGGACTGTATGGTTCTTTCTGCACTGGATGCTTGGAACTGTGATTTCCTTTCTGGGCATTCTAAATGTATATATAGGCTTACAAGCCTACCAAGAGAAGACATCAAAAAGCATAAGAATATGGAACATACTGTTCACCGTTCAGCTTGTTATCATAGTGTTCTTCTACCTTCTTCAGGACAAATGGGTTTATTTACAGAAGCAAGGAGTGATTTTAGGCAATGAATGTTCAGAAATTTGTTCAGATATCAAGCAGAAGGAAGCGAAGGCTGAGACTTGTTGAGGGGGACTTTTCTTATAGGTTTTAACTATGTGGATATATGTTCTTGAATAAGGGGGTATTTGGCAATTGCCCCAGAAGTGTTTCAGGACCCCAAACCATGGTTTGAGGAGGCTGACTGCCAAACACCAATTTTTTTTTTAAAAACCTTGGTTTCCAACCAAACCTTGGTTTTGAGCAGGCAAACCATGGTTTGGGCTTAAGCATCACGCAGGTCGCTTTTGAGGAGTAACAAAATAGTCGTTGGAGTAATTATTACTCTTGTCAGTAGCTCCCAACAATGAAAAAGCACCTCATCTCCCATTCTAAGCTTAACGAAGGCCTCTTCTCTAATTTCTCTTCTCCCATTCTGTCGCCCCTTCTGAAGATTTCTCTTCTCCTGTGCCGTCGCCTCTTCTCCCATTCGTGCTATGCCGTCAGTGAGTCGCCAGAATCATCCAACGACTCAATCCTCCCATAGGGTGGTTTGAAGACAGGGCTGGAGAGAATCGGCACTCGGCGCGACTTAGCAGAACGTACCATGGCAGCCTGACCGAACGGCGTCGTATTAGAGTGGATAAAAGCGATACCACCAAGGGCAGCCATGGCGACGGCCATGTGAGCTTCGGAGACGGTGTCCATTGGAGAAGCGACACGGGGGATATTTAGAGGCACATTATGACTGACTCTGGTAGCAAGCTGAACGGCATCAGTAGGGAACTCAATGTAGTGAGGGAGGAAAATGACGTCGTCATAAGTGTAGGAGTTACCTTGGCAGAATAGCTTCTCGGCAGTGAAGCCGTCGTCAAACGGAGGCGGTGTGTAGTCCATTATCATTGCCAGCAGTATGCTGTGAGGGTTCAAAGAAGGAGACAAAGTGACTTTGTTTTTTGTTGTTTATTAAATAGAGCGACTTCACTGCAAGAAATCAGAAGAAACGGACAAGCACAGAGTGCGACAAAGCTGTAAAGATAGGAAAGATAAACAGAAGGGGATAAGGAAGGAAGTAGGGAAAGCTCAAAGCTTGGGAGTACTTTAATAAATAATAATATTTTTATTGGCAAAATAATATTCATGTTTAAAATCTTTAATAAATAATAATATTTTTTTATTAGCAAAATAAATCATTTTCCTAAAAATATTGTAATTATTTTATAAATATATATACATATTAATTATTTATTATTCATATTATTTATGTCTTATTTATTATGTTACCAAAATATATATTATTAAAAAAATTATTACTTCAAATAAACATATACTATGAAATTTATTTTATATGTAATTATCATTTAAATTTATGTCTTTTTTAGTAATTTTCACATATAAAAAAACACTTCTAACAATAACTATCCAAACACTCTCACTTTATCAGAATCACTTTTTCAGAAAATCTAGTCTTTCAAAATCTATTATTCCCATAATCTATTATCCAGAAACTATTTTCCAAACCATGGTTTGGCCTTATCCAAACACCCCCTAAGTTATTATTGTTTTCAAAATAGCCATGACCATTCAAAGATTATAAGCTACATACCAATAACTGAATTCTTTTTTGTAATATATTACCTATGGTGTTTAATACAAGAGCTAATTGAGAAGTTGACTTTAATCTTAAATGTAAGAACTTAATCTACTTTTTTTCTCAAATTTATAATTTTTTTAAAAATATTTCTATTGATTGAATATATTAAAAAGTTTTTACCAAAAAGTAGTTTTAATGCATATAATTAAAAAAATATGTTAGAGTAGTCAATATACATTTATTACAAATAACTAACTCAACTATTTTTCTTAATATCTTCAAATTAGTCATTTGTTTATTATGTTAAGAAGTGGATATAGTACTTGAATTTGAATGAGCAACTTCATGAACTTTGAGTGTCATTAACCTGCGGAGATCAAAAAATGAGGCTCATTTGTGAGATTTCATGCCTTGCTATTTTCTGCGATCTTGTTCATGAAGACTAGCAGAGTCTGATACTTTTCAATTAAAAGAGAGTAATGGGAAGTATATATTTACAAGAAGTATCACTCTGCCAACTTTTAATGTAAGACTTAATTAACTAATTTAAATAGATTAAAAATATTAGTTAAATTAGTTAATATGACATGTTTTTTTAAAATATCCTAAATATCTTTTTTTAATTCCCTCCCTCCCTTTCCTATTGAATTATTATTGAAGGAATATTAATAGGGTTAATTTGAAAAAAATTGATAAACATGTGAAATAGATCTTACATATAAGACTAACATCAACTCATCAATTAGGTCCTATATTAAGAAACGGAAAAATATTTTATACTCACTAAAGTCTTTTTTACAAGACCCTATTAACTATTTTCTTAAAATTATGAAAATTAGTTAAATATTAAAACTTACACAACATTTCAACATTAATTTGAATTAGAAAGATTCACTGGGGAAAGAGGGTGGAAAAGCCAAAGGGATAGGGACAATTTTAGAGATTAGTTGCAAATGTTTCATTAAATTTTATAAAGAATCTTTTATTAAGGTTTAAAAGATAGAATCTTATAAATAGGACCAAAGAATCTTTTATTAAGGTTTAAAAGATAGAATCTTATAAATAGGACCAAAGCGTGTAATTTTTAAAATGCTCACCTATTTCATGATAAAATAGGATTTTTTTTTTGTTTGTTTGAACTTAATTGACATTTTATTTCGCTAAAAAAAATAATGATTGCGATTATATGGTGTATTAGGAAGATAATCTTCCCTATGCGTGAAATGAGCCTCCTTTTTCATGCTTCCAGCTTGCATCTACCTGTCAATCTAGTGGCACTGGGTTACAAACGGAGACAAATCTGAAAGCTAAATTTGTTAATTTCAATCTTAATTAATAAGTTATCAATAACAATATATCGATATATTTAACAGCAACAAGTTAAGTCGTTGTGAGTGAAAAACAGCTATAGTTAGAAAGTTTTTATTTTTGTTAATATTAAATTTGGATAAATTGTATTTCTTATATAAATTATTGAATTTAATTTGTTTGAAAAAAAAAAAGGTCAACAAACAGTGGGGGATAAGACGAGGTTTAAACCGTGTGGATGAAAAAATAATCATATTAGGATTAAAAACTGATTTTGTTAATACTCCTATAATTTTATATAAAAATAAATAAATAAATAAATAAAGATTCTATTTTTAATAAACGGGCGGTGAGAATTGCAGAATCCGATGCCAAGCAAAGAAAACGAAAAAGATAGCATCTTCATTCTGCTTCCATAAATGCAGGGTGGCAGCAACTCTTCTTTCTCCATTTAGCTTCATCATGCACAGAGATCAAGAACAAGAAGAAGACGAGGCTGGATCTCTGCTGCATTAATGGCGAAAGCTGATAATAAACGCGGGGTGGATGGGAAGCTACGAGATGAAGTTCATCATCCTTACGCCTTTCATGTCTCTGGTCCTCGCAATTTCGCTGCTCTTACTTGGAGGGATCTTCTCAATTCTAGTTGGTCAGTAGCCTTCTCAAATTCCTTTTCTGGCCTAACTGAAAAGCAGATGAATTTTACCTCCTTTCTCATGGACTTCATTGTGTGTTGTTAACCACACTAACTTAACTTTTTTCCCCACCTCGTCATAACAAGTTTACTACTGGTTATTAAAGAGTTCTAGATTGAAGACATACAAATTAGTTTTTAACACGTTAATGGTTTTCAAGATTGAAAGAACCATGGGGGAATTAAAAAAGACAGGTGGAAATGAATTCTGCAGAAACCATTTGAATTTGAAATGGATGCTATATATTGCAGATCAATTTTGCCTCTTGATCATGGCTTTAATCAGTTATCAGTTAGTGTAGGAACAGCAGTGCACTTCTTATGGCATATTGTATTTGGAATTTCCTGTGTCAATTCTCAGAATTTCTACCGATTCTGAATTTGTTGGTGAAATGGGTCTTAGCGTAGGAATGTAGTAAAGCAAAATGCTTTACCAACAGGGTTTCTAAAACGTGCACTTGTTGCTTATGATGAAAGGAACTATAACCAAATAGAAAAGAGGGGTGGGAATGAACTCTTTGTTACTGAATCTGTTTGAATTGAAACAGATGCTGCACGTTATAGAATCAGTAAATAAATTCTTAATGATCTGGTTCTTTGTTTCTTCTTCTTCTTCTTCTTTTTTAACCTCCCAACTCTTTCTGGGTCTTTGTCTAGTGTGATTTTGAGATAAGAATCACAGAAGGTTATAGCTTCTTGGATACAAACCTTGTGTTTGAAGTTGTTTTTAATTTTTTTTTTTTAATACGGAGAAATATTTCTTGTGCTTCTGCAGAATTAAGAATTTTGGATATTATTACCATAAAATTTTTGACAAATGATGTGTTTTTGTCTACATTTTAGTTTCTAGTTCATCGTAGCTTGCTTGACCAAATATAAAGGGTAAGTTGCACAAACTTACGCTTGTTTTCGAAGTAGACACAAGCTTCCTCTCAAAATAAAAAGGATGTTTGTGTAATTTCAGCAGAATTCAATAGAAATCTGTGTAATTTACTCTTTGTTTTCTGGATTAGTTTGCATAGGTTTTGAAAATGAAAGCGCAGTATGTGTAATTTTAAAGGGAAATATGTATAGGCTTGTATAGGCTTTGAAAATAGAGAAAAAGTTTGTGAAATTTTAACGAAACTCAATCAAGTTCTGTCTAATTCACTTAAGTATGAAAGGTGGAACATATAAAACAAAATATGCTGATGTCTGTTTTAACTTTGGCTGTAAGCCTGAAATTTCCTACATCCACCTTCCATTAGGACATGATCCCATTGAAGTGTTGCTCTGTCAATGAGAAGGCAAATGGCTTTACCTGAATAGCTCGTGTAATTGTATAATATTTTGTCACCATCAAACAATTTCTTTCTTTGTTTTTTCCCCAAGTGCTTGTCCTGTTTACTTGTTTGATTTTATTTACTGTATGCATCTGAACATGATAAATATTATGTTCCAGAGCTTCATTCATCATCTTTAAAACTCATGTGAATGCTCTAGAGTTTCATTGACACCTCTTACATCGTTATAATTTAATTTATGTGCGTTCTGATTAATATTTTATGTGATACAGGAAGGATGAGAACTACAAGCGAATTGTCATTGCCTGCTTTATACAGGCAGTTTACTTGCTCGAACTTGACAAACAAGAGAACCGAACCAAAAAAAATGCTTTAGCTCCAAATTGGTGGATCCCCTTTAAATACAAGCTTACTCAAACAATGATTGATGAAAGAGATGGATCAATCTTTGGTGCTCTATTTGAATGGGATCAACGCGCAGCAATGGCTGACTTAATATTAGCTAGACCTAGTGGTGCGCCAAGAGTAGTTTTAGCACTCAGAGGAACATTACTCAAAACCCCAACAATCCGAAGAGATATCGAAGATGACCTTCGCTTTCTCGCCTGGGAAAGCTTGAAGGGATCTTCTAGGTTTAAATTAGCTCTGGAGGTACTAAAATCTGTTTCTAAGAAATACGGTAGCAGCAATGTCTGTATTGCAGGGCATTCTTTAGGAGCTGGATTTGCACTTCAAGTAGGAAAAGCACTAGCAAAAGAAAAAATATATGTGGAGACACATTTATTCAATCCACCTTCCGTTTCACTGGCAATGAGTTTGAGATACATGGGCAAAAAAGCAGGATTGATTTGGAAGAGACTGAAATTAATGCTTCCTACAAGTAGTGTTGAAGCCAAAACTTTGAGTGAAGGATCATCAACTCAATCAACTGGCTTGAATAATTCTGGCTCTGGGGTGGGCAAATGGATTCCATATTTGTATGTGAACAACAGTGACTATATCTGTTGTTATTACACCAGTCCTGATGACGGCAAGGGCAGTATTGATATTTCAAATGGCCAAGTTTTAGCAAAGATGTTTGTGGTTTCCAAGGAGAAACAGAAGTTCCTGGAGGCTCATGAATTGGCACAATGGTGGTCAAGTGATGCAGAGCTTCAGCTTGCTATTCAAAATAGTAATCTCATAAGCAGGCAGCTTAGATCTTTATATGCAGTTGCAACTTCATAATTAACATTGGGAATGCACAAGAAGAAATTAGTTATAAACAGATCTTGATATTTCTTCTGCTTCATTATACTTGTCTAAAAATTTGTATCATATACATGAGTCCATTGAAGTCTTGTTGTTCCCTCAAGTACTATGAAGTGTATGCTTTAAAAGAAAAAAAGATCCATACATACATCGGATGCATATTTTATAGGAATACAGCTTTTGCATAGTATCTTTGAAGACAATTAAGTATGAATGGGTGGTTGATAGATTAGAAGGGTGAGAAGGAGTAGGGATGCATTGGAACAAAATGTCTTAGAAGAACCATAAAATTAGGCGGCTTTTAGAGGGAAGACTCTGCCTGGGTTAACCCTTAGAGGAAATGCCAACTTTAATCACAAATCTCATGTTTTATAGGACAATTTTTCTCACATATTTATCTTGTACTAAGCAAAATTATTTAAAATAAGATAATCTAAACAAGCACATATCTATGAAGTTGTAACTTAAAAGTTGTCCACCTTATTTTCATACTTAATTTGGGAGATAAAAAATTCAAAGGAAAACCAAGGAAATTTCTTCGCCTGATTTGATGGTAATTGTCATAAATGATTGGGTTTTTTGCTTAGTTCAATATTGGAAGGTTTAGATGTTTTTTGTTACGTCTTTATAAAGGAATTTACTGAAAATGATAACTATGGATAGTTTTCTGACATGACTAGAATATCTTGTGTTAATATCGGTACCTTTGTGAAGTAGTAGCACGAATCATGAAGGATGCCCTGTGATGGCATTTCTCGTGAGTTCGAATCCATGCCTACAAGCACTAACTTCCCCCCCCCCCCCAAAAAAAAATCTTGTGTTAATTAACTTCTGGAAAAAATATGTTGTAATTTTAATTTACTTCTAAAAAATATGTTGTAATTTCTTTTCTTTTTAACATCAGTATTATCAACTAATTTGAATTTAAGTTAAATGATGTTGCACATTTGATTGCTCAATCCAACCACTATGGTTTCTCCATACTAATTTAACTATAATTATAACTCATTTTATATGAGCTCCTTGTATTAGAGATTATTGATCCTTTTTAAGTGTCACAATTGCTAAATTATGTCTACACTTGTCGCATGATAGCCATCAAAGGAAGCAATAGTAATGAAGGGAACAACAGGATTTATACAAAAGCGTACACTCTAGGATTAATCTCATTTTTCTATAGAACAACTATACAAAGCACAAACATTAAAAGCAAACCAACAAAGAAAAATTCATCACCGAAGCATTTTGGTTGATCTGCCATAAAAAGACACTTTCACAGCAGTGCCCACAACTCACACTCATATGTCCTGACCTCTTGTTCTGGCTGCGCATAACAAGCATGCAGGAAGCCTTGTTCAACCTCTGCATCAAACAGCAGTGACTCCAGATTCTGATATGCCAATAGACGATCCATACACTGGTTTGCCTCGGAGCTTCCAAAGGTTGTGTCATCCAAGCATGTCTGGTTGTAGCAGCAGAACTCAGAAGATAAATAAGAGATTGTTGTAGTGGAAGAAGATGATGCTGAAACCTCAGAAGAATCAAAACTGGTTTCAAGGTTGTCTGTATTCTGAACATCATCTGCTAGAATAATGCGATTCTGAGGTTTCACTCTTGGTTCAGAAATAGGTGAAGATGAAGATGACATAGTTGTTGAGCTTGCAGTAAGATTTCCAGTTAGCTCCTGAACTAGCTTCTTGAATCTGGAGCTGTGTGTGATGTAGACCTTTGGCCTCAAAGCTTTGATCATCCTGCTGAACTGTTGTTTTTGGTTCTTAGATATTTTCAGTGATGCTTCACTTGGTTTCTTTCCCATGAAGACGATGATGATGATGATGATTCCAATGTTATATGCAGCTAGCTGGCTCCTTTGGTATTAGCTCCAACCTTATAGAGAAGTCCAAGGAGCCATGTGTATAAATAATCATTTTATAGAGAAGATGGGTTCAAAGATCATTAACAGATTAGATGCTGAAGTTGATGTTGATCCATTGGGGAAAAAAAATAATAAATGAATATAATATGAAAGGATTGTTTTATTAGGAGTCTCATTCCACACCCACTTGCCAACCTAAATACTAATCTCTTAGAAGATGAAAATTCTGGGTTTTGTTTTCATGTGGTGATGTTGATGTTAGTCAATTCAGTAGGATGGTTTTCATGGGAATTAATATATATATATATATATATTTATATTGAAGAAATGGAAGACTTGGTGTGAGGTAGAAGGGCATTGAGGCCACGCAGCTTACTGTTTAATTGAATATTAAAATAATGCAAGTAACAGCAAGTAGCTTCTGTGAAGGGACACTATTATATAAAATAAAGCAGTATCACATAGTAATATGTAATATGGAGTTTTTGCACCCTGGAATTTCCCTAGAATTTGTGTGAGCTTTTTTAATAGGCATGAAAATGTATAAAATGCTTAATTTGTACGTCAAGTAATATAGAGTATCAAATGATATACTAATATATGTCAACGGCTAGTTGTCTTAGTGGTAACATCACCTGTCATGTTTAGATGAAGTCTCAGATGTCTTATTAACATTAATGATTTTTTTTTTTAAACCTTTTTGTGACAACATCTTCCCCTTTTCCAGTCCATGTTCAGTGTTCTTCTCGCTTTTTATTATGGTTAGTTATAAGTTTAGACACCAAGCAGGTAATGAGAGTCCAACATTCATAGTGAAGACTTTAGATTGGGATTGGGATTACTATCTCATTTTTCTCTCTTTTAATCCTGAAATTTGAACAAATTCTAATTCCCCAATCAAATTTCTAATTAATCAAAAAAAAAATTGCGATGATTCAATATTTCATCCCAAAAAAATAGCAAATTAATTATATTTTAAATCTGAAAAGTATAATTTTGCACAGTAGAGGTATAAAATCTGAAACTTCCTAAGTATACTAATTCAAGTTATAACTCCATTAATATGAATTTTCAGCACCAATCCTCAATAAAAACAACATCAATAATATTCAAATCTCATACACACGAGGCATGAAGAAATTACATTTAGAAAAGAGAAAATGCTGCCGGAAAATGTAAAGAAGCCGTCACTATCGCTACCTCCAACCGAATCTTCATTCTTTCCTTTTTCTTCCTTCTATGGCTCCTCCCTTCCGTCCCGTCTCTATTTCATCAATCCTCTAATCCCTTTTCCCAAGCGTCCCAACATGACACTATGTTTTTGAAACATAAGTCTTTCTATTTGAAACAATCCATTTGAGATACTGTTAGATATTAAATGTGGACATCTTTCTCAATAAAAATTCAAACATTAATTCATCACATCGTAAAAGATTAGCTCATTTCATTAAACTTAATCCTGTTAGTAACATAGCACTAATTAGTAACCCAAATTTACCTAGAAAAAATAAGTCTTGGATTATAAAATTTCAAAATGAGTCCACTTTCAACCCCAAAAAAATCTCCATCAATGATCTCAAAAAAAACCGCACAAAATAATATAATATTCAATAGCCACATGTACAAAAACATTAGATAAAAATTTAATCATTAATTTCTAAGATCTAACCTATTAACGTTCATAAAACACAAAATGGTTAATAAAATAAAATAGAATATAATTGAGCTCAATTATCCTAAATTTATTACTAAAAGGCTAAATGAATGGGATAAAAATATATAAAAATATGATTTGTCTTTGCTGGGATAACGATTGTAATAAATTTTGAAGGCCAAAACCAAGGTTTCTTAAAAATGTATCCAAACATTCATAATAGTGACACACCACTCACTACTGCTCAATAAAATAGAATGGCAATGATTGCTTGTTTCACAAGCATACGAGCTTGAAAAAGAAGCAGAGTGTAACACAGCATGTATGAACGCACACGCACACCCTGTCATTCTCAACCTCATGTTCACACCTAAATCTGTAATTTTGGCATTGGCTATGCGTATCTTAATTGAAAGGCACCCTTTGATTCCCAACAAAATGGGTCTCCGGATTAACATCAACTGATTAATAATTACTCCCTCCGTTTCTTATTATAAGAATCAAATACCCGAATTACGTTGATAAAAAAACAGTTAAAATTAGTTAAGAACAATCAATGTGTAAAAAATATTTTTTTTTCAAAAATACCCTCATAAATAAGGGGAGAGAGCATGAGAGAGAATAATTAAATTATTAAATGAAAGAGAAGTGGAAGGGAGGGAGAGTGTGAGTTAGAGACAATAAATATGGGTAAAATAGGAAATCAACACAAAAAAATATAGACAACTTTTAAGTGTCTCTTATATATAAGAACATACTATAGGTATCAAATGTCTGTTGTAATAAGTAACGAAAGGAGTGATTAATCATGATTAAACAGACAAGGGTCCTGTCATGGCTCAGAAGTTAGAAATATAATACGAGGGGACAAAATATGAATACTCCATTCAGTTTCGGGTCATTTTCAAACGCTTCTGTTTTATATTTTATGAAAACGAATGTTTTTCTCCAAACTACTTAATGGATCTTTCTACAGGATTAAAATATTACTTTCTCTAATCTTTATCTTTAATATAAGAGCTAGGGCCTATTTGGCAAAATGCTCAATTCATGTTTTGGAATCCAAACCATGGTTTGGGTCAGAAGTTTGCGAAACATGGAGATAAATGGACAAACCATGACTTTGAATGAAAATCATAGTTTTGAATTCAAAATCATAGTTTCAAAAGAAGTGAATCTATTCTGCTTTTAGTTCAAATTAGAAAATATGATTGTACCTGTTAGAATAGATCCCAACAGTAATATAACCGTAACACCCCTCAATTATTTTTTTAATCTTATATTTTATAAATATATATACACATTAATTATTTATTAATTATATTATCTTATATATTATTAATTATGTTAGTAAAAAATATATCATCAACAATTTTATTCTTTCAAATTAAAATATATTATAAAATCTATATTTTATATAATTATCATATTAATTTATGTTTTTTTAGTAATTTGCATATATAAAAAGTGCTTTTAATAACAACTATCCAAACATTCTCACTTTATCGGAATCACTTTTTCACAAAATCCATTCTTCACATAATACATCAAAATTACTTCTTGATTAAAACTTCCTTAATGGGTGCAATCACTATAAATACTTTGAAAGTAAAATCAAGGTCATATATTTATGATAAAAGCGAATCCTTTATCCAGCACAGGAAGTAACACTTTAAACCCTCTCAATTGTCACTTGGTACCCTCTCTTTTGTCCACCACTGACGTTCTATGGATCAAAAGTTCCTTCTAAACTTTCAGATCTTAGAGGGTTTTGGATTAAAAGATCTATCTCTGGTCACATAAAAGCCGTAATTTATTTAGATAGAAGATAGAATAGAACCAACTTGCCATTGCATGCGCGGTTGAATGCACGGTCACTTGCAAATAAAATAAATTATGCTAAGAATCCATGGAGAGAAATAGAGAATTAATTAAGTTCATGAAAGAACAATCAATAACCAACAGTGCATCAAACAAAAACTTGTGGATAATATTGCTATAGATAAGATTGATGAAACAACGGATTTCAAGAAAAGAGAGCTATTATTAATCTCGGGGGATATACTACATGACTAGTTTCAAACTTTCAGCAAGGGTAATTTCTCTACATTAAAACAACAAAAATGGATTGAACTCAAGCAGCCAATAAAGTAATTCCACAATAAACCTATCAAATATCTGCGGGTGAGAAAAAATTCTATCTCAAGCTTATCAAGAGAATCAGAGCAATATTTAAATTGCAAAAATGCAATGTCATTACCAGGTCAAGACTTATGGGATTCCTTGATATTGCCTGTCAAGGATGAACCCAATTGTAGCATAAGAGGATATATAGGGCTAAACTCTTTGTCACCCCTGGCCCTCACATTTGCAGCGTAATCATCAAGTGTTGCTTTGATGCCTTTCCAGATCTGATCTTCCCCTTGAGAATCTAGCCACAACGAATACTGCAAATATGTTAGTTTGTTCCTTTGAAGAGGTGACTGCAATTCATCAGGACCGCGAGAGTATAGATGATGTAGTATGACATTCGGTGGAAGATCTTGAAGAAGAGGAGACGACGGAAGCTGAGATGTTTCCAAGAAAATAAGCGGCCGAAATGCTCTAAGTGCTCGATATGGTGCACCAAGTTGCTCTACTGGGAATAAATTTTGGCCCACAGCTAACTCCAATTCAGCCATATCCCTGGCCATCCTCAACTTGCCTGATTCAGACAGAGGCCTGACAAGAGAAGCATGCCTGATGAAAAATACTAGAACACGGGAGGCCATACTCCGGACCAGCCTGGTGCATATGTTTTCTGTCCCCGAAACCGTAGTTGTGGAAGGCAACAACCTAGATAGGAACTCACCACGGAAGTGAATAATACACCTCTGCAGCTCCTCCATGTAAGGTGATGCATTGTTGTCCATAGCAGCATCCATTCCAAGAACTCCAAAGTTCTGATCATGTATTTGCAATATGCATGATTCCAGCCGATCAAGCATTGCCTGGAATAAGGATGTCACTGAGTCACAAGCAACACCATATATTGCACCCAATGATGCTGACAACACTTCTGAAGCGATACTGGGCAATCCTGCAAGTATAGATGATACTCGAGCATGAATTTCTTGCAGATGCTGACACAAAGCAAAGTTCCTGAGCTGTGCAGGCGTCGCAGCGCCACTTACTTGACGTGATTCTGGTCCAGTGGATATCTGCCATCAATGAAAATTACGTGCAACACAAAATTAGAAACATATAGCTATTCTGAGGAATAACAAGTCCTTTGGGTTATCCAAGACCACCTAATTCTTTATGATCAAAACAGAAAACATTTGTCTGTGGCCTCTACAGTGGTCAAGCAATAAAAGAGCATGATTAACTTCCAAAACACACCATACAAACATCCAGAGAAATAAGTGTATTAGACCTGCAAGTTTGGAGTAAATAATCTGTTGTGATTGTATTAAGTACAAACCCTCATAGACCCAATCTCTAAATCCTCTAGCGGAGCAAAAAAGAAACCCAGAACTAGGCAAGGATTGCCAACAAAGTAAGATCATCAATGTCTATATCATTAAGATTTCTAGAGATGAGAAGATTCCAAGTAGAATCATTACTTTGATTGCTCAAAATACAAAGATTGGAGCATTTTGTAAATGCATATAACCTGAAAAGATGAGGATCAAGATCTGAAAAGAATGAGATTCCAACTACATGGTCTTCCCAAAACTCAGCTCCTATAGGGTCTTCACAAAACTCAACTATATTGAGTTTCATTATTACTTCAGGCTAGGGTGTTTAGATTAACTTTTTAGAAGTGACTTTATGGTATATGAGATAAGCATATGAGAGAAGTTTTGTTTTGGCTTATATGAAAGTACTTTTTTTAAGTGCATTTAGGGGGTTACCAAACACCCCCCAACATTCAAGTAAAGATGTGTAGGAGGTGATTGAGTTCCTTGAAATGCTGAAATGCAAATGGAATAATTTGGAAGAAGAACTCCAATGAAGACTCACATTCTAATCTTACAAGAAGTTAAATCTCATATATCTGAGGAAAAGCTTCTTCACCCTTTCTATGCAATTGAATCATCTCTCTGACTTCTCTAAAGTTACAGCCTGTCCAACATAAAAGGGGATTGCAGACTTTATCCTACCGATGGACTCTTCCAATTTTCTTTCTCCCTGAGTTTGCCAAGAAGAATACTGTTCACATGTGTACTCTTTCTTTCTCTCCCACTAATATAAGCTCACAGAGTGAAAAAGGGGACACATCGAAACAGCTTAACTAAATATAAAGGAAATGCCTGATTTGGAGGAATACCTGGTATTCAGCTCGCTCTGCCAGAAGAAGTAAGACCTTTCCAATTTCACGTAAAACAAGGAGAGTCAAGCGTGCATCCACCTGAACAGCTTGTATCTCTTCCTGAATGCGTAGTATAATTCTTGAGATCTGTTCTTTAGTGGGAACACTTCCTCGACTGGAGACTGGAAACACAGAATTCACTAGATCTGAAAGGCGTCCCAAGCAGAGAGCCAAGAAAGCAGTCTGGAATATTTCAATAGCTGAAACCATATGATCTTTTCCCTCTGAAGTAATAGCTGGTAACACTCCTTTAACATCTGTCTCACGTGAAATTCTTTCAAGGAGACTCTCGATCATGGAGTAAAGCTTTGGGTACCCCATTGTAAAAATCTCTTTGACAAAACTTGATGCCGTGAAAGTGGACTTCATTTGACTAGTAAAAGCCTTCACAATAGCTTCCCAGACTCGATTGGTTAACATGGGATCACCTTCCTATGCATTAACAGCTAAAGTTAGAAAAAGAAAATAAAGTGATCACAGGCTAACAACATTAAAAATTAGCAAGCTACAGTCATTGTTCCCCTGTAAGAATGTTATACATGTCAAGATGATAACACCATACACATGGCTCTGGTCTTCCTCACTTCATATACATTATAGTACTGCAATCCCCATACCATGTCATCTATTTGGAAGGTCTAACAGCAAACTTGGGGAAGAGAAGGGGAAAGACTTAAACAGAAGACTAGCATGTGGCTTGTGCCATCTTGCTCTTAAAAAATGATGTATTACCGTTGTGCAATCTTTACATGTATAGTTCCATTTGCACCAGTGCAGTGCCAAGATTATATAGATCTATATCATATGAGTCTCTCCAATAAAAATGAACATTAGTATACAGCAAATTGTAGGTTCATTACTATAAAATTACCCGATGAAACAGTAAATTGTATCATTTGTAAGGTGCCGTCCATCATTTCCTATATTTGAAAAGAAATGCACACAGAAGAAAAACTTCTAAATGCTAAACTTCTAATATATTTCATTACATATAAGCTATGAAATTTTAGACTGCATCCATGGTGAATAAAATTAATGCTGGCATCTGTGACTGCATCATATTGGCAAAATCCATTCCAAGAGGCAGATTCCCAGTTAATGGCGTTTTTCAGCATATAGTCAGTCGTTAAACTAATAAATGCACAGCTGAAGTGCTTTGGACATCTATTAAGAGAAATTGGATTGATTAATCCTCTGTATC
The DNA here is from genome assembly GCF_004799145.2 of Neltuma alba. Classification (NCBI taxonomy): domain Eukaryota; kingdom Viridiplantae; phylum Streptophyta; class Magnoliopsida; order Fabales; family Fabaceae; genus Neltuma; species Neltuma alba. The sequence goes on from NW_021637423.1 coordinate 76,350, forward strand.
TGTCATATGAAACAGACTAATTAGACTTAACAGTCTGACAGAAACAATTTTATCAAGACCTTCCCACCGAAGCAAAAAATTATCATATCCTACTCATTACGAAACTACTATAACCAGACGCCAGGCGTCATTATTCATGAAACCTTAATTATTCAATCATAAGGTTCTTATCGCTCGTACCTTAATGACCTCATCAAGCAGTAAAACATGGGTGAATGGATCGCGTTTCTTTGACAACACTCTCTGCAAATGCCATACCGCAACAACTATAGAATGTAACTGATCCATACAATTCCCCATTCTCTGCCATAGAGCGTCTTTAGCCTTAGCCCCTCCTCCAATTTGCGGCATCCCGCTGCCTCTAATTCCTCCTGGACCAAACCCGCCACCAGGAGCCCCCGAAATAGCTTTCATATCCAACGCTCCGCTAATGCTCTTTGCACCCATATTCTTATATTTGTTGATCACTTGCTCCACCGTCACCTTCAATTCGCCGAGGTTATAGAAAACTTGTAACCCTGTACCCACCTCAGCTTGATTCAACCCTTCCATTCCTCGTTCCAATACTTTCATAGCCTCATTTCTCAATTGATCCCCAGTTTCTCTCACCCAATTGAGTTCTTCATCAACCACATCGATGCCCACAAGCTCATATTCATTGCATAGGCTCAAAATCTCAGAATGCAGTTGGGCTGCCTTGGCAAGATCAAGTTTCTCGGGCTCTGCACTGGAAACGGCCATCACATCACGAAGCTTCTTCGACAACCGAAGAGCCCGGATCGAGTGCTGTAAGAGCTCAGTGGTGCGATGAAGATTGGAAAGCTGGACGGTCTTCGTAGCGATGGCGCGATGGGGTTCAGATAGCTCAGATCGAACACGACGGAGGGAAGATTGGAGTGAAGAGACGCCAGATCGAACAGTAGACAGGGCATGCTCAGCATGCTTGAGGGAGGACAATTGGGAAAGCAGCTCGTTGTGGCGGGAAAGGACTTCGGATCGGAGCTGATTCTCGAGGAGACGGATAGCATGGTGGAGCTTCTCGGCTGTGGAAGCAGGGGAGCCGGAAGAGAGGGCAGCGGAGGAGAATGACGTGGAGGAGAAGGAAGAGGACAGGAAGGCGGAGAAGATGGGATCGGAGGCGAAGGAATCGAGAGGAGAAGCGGTGGAGGCGGTGGCGGAGGAGGGAGGTGCGGCGGAGGAAGAAGCAGTTGGGGTATTCTTGAAGGTGGAAAGGCGTTGAAGGGGAGAAGAGGGGCCAGAAAGCTGTGTCCTTTGGAGCGGAGTTCCGGCCGTGGCCATTGTTGGTTATTGGTTGAACTCGAGTCTCCGACTCCGCCCTTATGAGACGTCGTTCAGATGCTACAAAGCTCCATGGCCAACCGTAATCCGCAATCGCTTAATGCAACCATTTTCCTACATGCTTCTTAAAACGGTTTTTTGTTACTTGGTTCCATGAGAAAAAGAAATAATTTCATTAAGTAGCTAAAAATTTAAATTATTTATTTTATATAGTTTTAATTCAATTAAAACTCAAACCTTAAATATTGGTATTTATACTTAAAAAAAAAATTGTAAAGGCTAAGGTTTTTTTTTTGAACTATTTTAAATAGTTAAACCATGAAAACTAATTTACACCAATAAAGTATAGAAGATTGAGTTTTAGTTAAATTATAGCCATAAAAATTAAATGGCATCAAATCAAAATTTACAAATTAAGTTTTAGTATAAGGACTAAATAATTAATATTTCTTATTAAATTACAAAATTTAGGCCATTGTGAAGTCCAAACTCCAGAGTAGTTTACTACAATTTTCCCATAATGCAATGCCTGTTTAGATCAGGGGTGAGATTAATGCGTTTTGAATAAAATTGATTTATAATTATAATTTTGAAAATAGAAGTCTTGTTGAGCTGATATGAATGACTTATAATAAAACCATTACTTTGGGGTAAAAATATATTTTGACATTTTTAATGGGGCGTTTGGCGTTTTTTAATAAAAAAATATAATTTTGCCGGGATTGATTTTGGATAAAATTCAAACAGGCACCAAGAATTTAAAAACAATGCCAACGAAATTAAACTGAAAATTGAATTGATAAAATTCAGATTATTACAATGGAGGTTCTTAGGAAAATAATTAATCTAGTACTTGATATAATATCTAATTAATTAATTATAATATATTAGGAATGTTAGTTAAATTAGCTAATATGATATGTTTCTTGTAAAACATCGCAAGTATCTTTCTTAATGCTTTCTCTCCTTCCTATTTGATTATTGCTGAACAAATGTCAATGAAGTTAATTTTTTTTTTAAAAAAAATGTAATGGATGATGTGCCAGAAAAAACGAAGTGTTGTCGAATTGCGCTTTTTGATAGATTGGGCCTCAGCTTGCAACTTATTTAGATGGCCTCCAGATAGACGGCTTAGGCCCCTCTTATTCCGGTGCAAACAAATTAAGTAAAAACAGCCGGTCTGGTCATCAAACAAGATGGATTCGATTTAACCAAGAAGAGTCAGTACAATTAGTAAGGAGTTGACTCATAATCCATAAGGTTGTGAATTTGAATCCCACTGTTGATGTGAGGACCTTGTTGGTGGTGATCTGTAAGTACATCTGTAAGCATTCTCTGAGCCTAAAGGCATGCCCTAACTCTGGTGAACTCTCGGAACCCAACTCATCTAAACTTTTTTGTAGCAAAAAGAAAAGAAAAGATGGATTTGGTTTACTGGCCCGGGTCCATTAGTTCAATTTGAACCCCTATCATAATAGAACTAGTCGTAATAACTGAGAAAATTAATATATATATTTTATTTTAAAATGTAAAATGAAAATATATTTTTATCATAAGAACATATGTGTTGCTGATAATATTTCTAATTTGATATTCAAATCTAAATAAGCTACTATTCATTGATAATCCTATATTGAATCCAAAATGTTCAGCTAATAATTCATCATCATAATATTCATTAAGTAAATTAATAATTAAGTTAAAAGAGTAATTCTCATACTGGAAACTGAAAATTTTATACTAAATGATGCTGTTTTGTATTAATTACTAACAAATAAAGTTACAAAGTTCACAGCTAATTTTTCTTTTGTTGTGCGCAGAGATCTTCTAAATACAAGCACCTTATCGCACGTTTACTATCTTAACAACATATTTACGTTGAAATTTGAAACCATGTCTTTTAATCATTTTATGAAAGAAGCATTGAGTTTTTCCAACCACGTTTAAATGAAACAAATTAGCAACCTCACGAAGTAGTTATTGGCATGATAAACTCAATCTAATGGAACGAATCATAAATGTTTTTTTTTCCGAAGCAAAAAATGATTAAAACAAAATAGTTTATGTGAAAATTAATCCACACACACACAAAAAAGATCATAAAATATAAGCCAAGCATTTTTGAGGATTATAGCTTATGGGCTTACTAAAAGACCATAAAAATGTTGCTATTCGAGCATTTAGATCTTGAGTTCAATTTGAAATTGATATCGTAAGAGAAAAAGAAAGTCTTAAAAAAAATCTATAAGTTTCAAATAATAAAAGTAAATACAGATTAAATCTCCTCAATTCCATTTAATACCAATAGTTGTTGAATGACTAAATTAAATATTTATATATTTAATTTATAAACGACACAATTCGCCTTGTGAATATTAAATCTTTTAAGATTATTAGTATTAAATAAAATTTGCGGACCTAATTTACATTTAAACCTAAATAATCAAATTTTAGAACATTTGCATTGTATTATATTTTTATTTATCCTTGAAATAATCACAATTTAGATTTTAGATATTATAATTCATATCCTACGTTTATATTTATTAATTTTAAATGAACAATTTTTGTTGCTTGGCCTTGGCCTTTGCCTTCTTCTTGCAGACATTTTTCTGTTTTAACTCTTAATCCAATGTATTGATTTAAATTAATAACGTCATACTCATATTAAGAATTAAGAAATTAACCATAATCAACATCAAAAAGGGAAAAGCCACAACTGAATACAAGTAATTAGTAATTACTACCTGCGCATATTTTCAGTAAAAATAATTATTCCGTGATTTTTAACAACCGATTATGATGCAATTAATCAAATAATTTACTTGAAGCAGGTAATTAAGAAGTTGAACTGGCCATAAATTTTACATTGAATAATGAAAATAGAAGAGGATTAATGGCAGAAAAAATGAGACAGAAAGCAGAAGCCCAGAAACCACAAGGATTAGCAAGGTTTTATCTATTTCATTGATAATTAAATATACACATAAGAAGAAGAAAAAAAGAAAGAAAAGAAAATTCAGATCATTAAGTAAAATTACAATTCTGCAGCTCTTATTGATTAAACAGCCTCCAAGAGTCAGACAGAAGACGCATTTATGTGAAAATTAAATTAATTAATGAAATTAACAACAAAAATGAGGAACTGAGAAAACTGAGATATACTGATCAGAAGTGGCAGCCACAGCAGAGGAAGAAGAAGCAGAGGGTAGACACAAGCACGACGGCTTCAACGACAGAGAGTATCTTGAAAACGACGGTGTCCATGATCGTCGTTTGGAGATCCAATCTCTTCCAGCGAAACGACGACAACCTCCACGGCCTCCACAGCTCCTTGCTCATCACCTTCTTCAGCCACATCGCCTTCGTCGTCTTCCCCGACCCCATCGAATCTCTCTCTCTCTCTCTCTCTCTCGTGTCTGTGTATTTGTGTCGTTTTGGGGAATTTGCAGAGAAGGAAATGGAAGGTGAGGTGCGTTTTATATGGAGGTGGGAAAGGAATGGGATGCTTTGGATGCTTCAGGGAGAAGGGTAACTGCTGGCCTTGGCTGGCCGGAGACGATAGGGGCTCAACACAACTTTTTATGGAGGGTACTTTTGTCACTTTGTGAGCGTTAGGGGTAGTTTCGTCTTCACGGTTACAGAAATGGTTAGGAAAGTAAAAAAAGGTTAGTAATATTTATTTATTTAATTAATTTTGTTAGGTGAGCTGGCATGGAAGCAGGATCATGTTCTTACTCCATCATGTCCTCATGTCCTCATGTCCTAAACATGACTCCTGAGTTATTTGTTTTTAGTGTGATTTACATTTTTTTTCCCTCTACTATTTAATATTCAAAATTTTCTCTCACATTTAATATCCTTATTTTAAAAAAAATATATTACTAAAGAATATGATACACACTTTCTTACACAAAATTACCTCTGATTATTAATATAAAACATAATTCACTAATTTGAAGAAGATAAAAAAGTTATTAAATTACTTTAAACTATTTATATTTATCATTTTTTTAAATTGATTTATTTTATTTATAAATTGATATATAATCTAATTATCCATATAAATATTTAAAAAAATCATATAACATATGTTATACTTAAGTAATTTAATAAATTTCATCATCTTCTTAAATTAACCTTATATTAAAGCTCGAAGTAACAAATAATTAATTCTTTTAATGTTTATAAATTAGTTAACTAAATATTTTTACTTAAAGTAAAATATATACTTCAAATTTAATTTTTTTTAATTTTTTAACGGTATCTAGAAGGGGCGCACAGAATCTACGGGAAAGCAGGCTGCATGTGAGCAGGTCTCCCGCGTTATTGTCGCGTACGAGGAGGATTAATGAATTGAGGCTTGTTAATGTGGAATTGCGGACATGCCTGCCACTTACTTACACCAATGATGCGAGACAATATTCACAAGCAAATTAGACAATACATTTCATAAAAGTCCATGTACTTGTTCCTTCTTATGTTGCATTTTCCTTTTATCTCGTCAATTGCCTATGCATGCTCTCGTCTCTTTCATTGCATTAAATAGTTTCTACCAACTTGTTTCTAGAAAAATCCTTATCATTAGCTAAACAAAATTAAAGAGAAAATTTGAGAAAAAATACTCCTCCGGTCCTTAATATATGACTCAATTCTTGAATTGATTTTAATTCTAAATATAAGACTCATTTCTCATATTTTTCAATTTTTTTTAAATTACTCCTATAGATACTCTGTGAATCATAAACAAGTAGAAGGCGAAGATGGGGTATTAAGAAAGATGATTATGGTATTTTAGGAAAAATGTGTCACTTTTTTTTATAATTAACTAACTTATCTAACTTCTTTAATCTAATCAAATTAGTTAAATGGGTCTTTATTTTTTCCCCTTAAAAAAGACATGGGATCTTTTTTGTTAATTAATTATTGTTTTTCCTATTTTCTCTTGTTTATTCAAATGAAATTTTAAGAAAGAAATGCAGTTACTAAAAAACTTTGCAACAAATGAGCAGCATGAAATAATTAGTTTTGATACCGAAAATGACAATATTCATCGATTCAATGCTGTTCACTTATTATGAAACATTTTGATTTGATTGCATTTTTTTTCAGGTCAAATTAAAAGTTTCATAACAATATAGTCAATATTAAAAAGGAGCTAATACAACAAAACAAGATTATTATACATGATGAAATTCACTAACATTTAGTTTTATTGTGGTTAATTATTTTTTTGTTATCTCCAGAAAGAATTTGAATTTTAGATCGAAATGACAAAAATGACCTTGGATCTTGATATCCTGTTCCCCGGGTCGCTCAAAAGCGGGTCAAGTGGTCCCTTTGGATGCAACCTTTACTCCTTGGACGTTACCTAATCATGGTGTTATTCTCCACGCTTAACGTCATTCTCCACAACGGCTACTAGTGCCAGTCTAATTTATCCCTATAAAAATCTTTTTAAGATAAACATATAATAATATATCTACACATATTTTTATAAAAAAAATATATCATACTTTTGCATATAAAAAATATATATTGGACTTTTGTTGGAACGCCGGCCAACTCATAACGCATAACTGCCGAGTTGTTGGAGATTTTTTTGTATTTTTGACTGAACCAAGTGGCTGGAGGTTGAACATTTGGAACTTATAATTGCAGAGATAATCATGGAAGTAACGTTGGGTTAAGATTTTACAACTGTGCAGATCTTTTAAATATTAACTAATGACTTGTTTGGTGGGTAACATGTTATGTGTGGTTGTTACATACTTTCATGTCTTTCATGAGCATCAGAATGAAGAGCACAAATGTCCTAATTAATTAGAAGCCTTTTCAAAGTGACAATCTAGTTTTCAAATCTGAGATGAAAATATATATAATGATCATTGAAATTTGGGAACATTTAAGAATGGTCTCTTGATCTTTGCTTATAATTTCTATGAAGACTATTATGAAATTAAAGCTGTTACTTATTAAACTCGTGTTGTTATTTCTTTTCTTCTTTTTTTTTCTGATTTCAAACTAACGGCATTTTGGTACTTTTGACATAAAAGATAACCCCGGACTACTCCCTAAGAACTTCGCAATGATTCATTTCGATGTTTTGAATTGATATTTGTGTATTAACGGGAGTTGAGTTTAGCGGAAGAGATTGACCTTTCATAACATGGCAAATAAAGGTTTGAATTTTTAATGAAAGAACTGTCAATGTTTAGTGCTTAATAGTGTTTCGAATAAAATTGTTTCCAATAAAATGATGTTTTTGTGTATAAAATTTTTTCTACAATGCTCAAGCTTTACATTTTTTGCCTAGTAAAATGCTCGAGCTTTACATTTTAACCCTCCTAATTAGTTTCCAATATATATATATGGGTAAGAAAGAGTCCAGGTTAATATTACTATCTTCAATCTGGTCATAAATATATAATATTTAAATTCATTTTGTCTCTAATATTTATCCATTTCGTCCCAAGTGATTTCTATGGTAATTACACATGTGAAGAAATTTTTATTAAAGAGTAATTTCAATGTACATAATTAATATGAGTATTTTAAATAAGACAATATTTATTTATTATAAACAAATAACTTAAATAATTGTTTAATATTTACAAACTAATTATGTGGCTCTTATATTTATCTACAACTGGAGGTAGCAGTTTGCAGCTACTTTATTCTTTTTTGTCCTTTTTTGTTTTTACCAGAGTTTGCAGCTACTTTATTCGGTTGTTGCTTTAATGATCTGTGATTTTTTTAAAAAAAAATTTTAGTTGTAAGGGCGTTAATTAATCACAAAAAGCAGATGCATATGACGACACTGGAATACTCTGTTTAAGCAGGGCGTACAAGTGAAACAAGCCTTTTAGCTGCAAGCATTTGACTGGTGTGTGAATCTAAGCCTTGCAATTGTCTAACATGTATTCAAGAGAATAAATTCTGGGATCAATACCGGCCATGTAGAATCAAGACCATGAAGGAGTGCCTCTCGTTTTCAACTTTATTAAAGTCTGATTAGTTTCAAAAGAATTAAATTGGTCCAATTAGTTAATGTACAATTCATTGGTTTTGTATTTTTTTTAATAAAAAGTTTAGGTGAGTTGTGTTCCATGAACTCACACAAAACATGCGAGCAGATACTTATAAATCACTTATCAATGAGGTCTTCATGTAGACAATGAGCAACAAACTACTAACTCTGGTCTTAATTATTAGAACTAGTTGACTAATTTGAAGAGATTAAGGAAACAAGTTAAGTTAGTTATTTGTAACATATAGGTATTGTTTTTTCTAAAATATCCTTACTAATCAAGTGTATTGATTAGAACTACTAGTATTAGAAGGACTACCTTAGGAAAAATAAATACATAAATATGAGAGACAAAATAGATTTGGGTCTTATATTTAGGATCAAAATAAAAATCAAATGAGGTGTTATATTAAGGACTGAAAATAGTATTTGTTTTGCAAACTTTAAATAGAGAATGCAAACACTTTGTTAGATTGGGAAGCCTTGAGATCCAACTGGGGGAATAAAGAAAAAAGAACACACAGAGGCATGTTTCAAAGTAAAGGATGAGATGGAGCTTGCTTAGTACCTAGTTTTGATGAGCCAGTGGGTCTATACACTAAACTGAAGATTCTATCAAAGGGGGTGTTTGAATACCCTGAAAAGTGCTTCTCAGAAGCATTTTTTGTCCAATCGAGATAAATTCTTTCACATATTTACCTCGTAGACTGTAAAATCACTTCTAAAATCATAGTTTGGTTTTCATCTAAACGCCTCCAAAGTGTCATTTCAGTGGGAAGCTTTTTATGAGAGGTTCTTCATATTCATAATTCACGTCTCTCTCTGAAAATATACTCATCAAACTTGCTTTTAAAAGTGGAAGAGCTGGACATCATTCGCTATTCGTCTACACAGAATGCAAAAGAGAGATAGGTATATATTCCCTTCAGGATTTCCACCTAACTCAATCTCTCTCTCTCTCTCAAAAGGAGAACGCCAAGTGTTAAACAAGACTGATACTTTTGCAATTTAAATAAGCAAATTAATATTGTGGTCCTTGTATATGTAACTCAAGTGTAAACCTGAGGGTATTTGGATAAGATCAAAACCATGATTTCAGAAATGCTTTTACAGTATACGAGGTAAATATATGAAAGAGTTTATCTCGATTTACGAAAAAATACTTCTAAAAAGTGATTATTGGCGTACCCAAACACGCTCCTAGTTTTTAAATTTTGATTTAGTACAATTATAAGTTCTATGGTTTTAAGGGTTAAATTTTAATTCTGCTCAGAAGTTTAATTACATGTATGCACTGTGAGTACTCAACAGTTTTTATTGAATCAATATTGTCTCGAACGTGTTAAAAAATAAATATTGCCCTTAGTTGTTAAAAATATTAGCAATCAATATTAATCTGTTAACGGTCAATATTATTTTTATCATTAGGACGATTTTGCACTTGTTTTAATATTTTCGGGATGATATTGATTTAACAAAAAATTCCGAATACTCATGACTTTTACGTAAAAATTTTCAAGTAAAATTACATCTTAACCCTATTTTTCACTTGGTCTTTGAATTTTACCTCACTACAATTCAAATTTTATAGTTGTAATCATTTAAAATTTTAGTTCTTACATAGTAAAATTATAGAAACTTAGTTTATATAAATTTAGAGTTCAAGTTATAACTAAGTCAAAATTATAATGACAAAGAGGATTACTTTTCCCCTTAAATAACCTATAATACAGATTCTTCAAATGACCTATATTCGTGTATTTATCATCATCAAGTGTCCCCTTCCGACAAAATACAAGAAACATGGCTAAATGGGGCGTGGGCCTAACATGAATATGAATGCACTTGAAAGGAGGGCTGTCCATAGAGACCAAAAGCTCAAAAGTATCTTCCTAGTGAAAGCAGCCCCTCGAAGACCCTCAAAGTAACTTTTGGAAACTAAAATTGATGAAATATAGAATATTAATTCTTTTTTTTTTTCATGTATGTGTATTTTTTTTATTAAAAGTATTTCTCTTTAAAATATTATCAGATACTTAATGTGAGCGCCTCCCAACAGAATTTAAACATCGATTCACTAAATTGTGAAGAACTTATTCTTTTTGCTAAATCTAAATCTCGTTGGTTTATTAATTTCTACTATTTATCATGACTAAGAATTTGTATGGCCATGGAATTGTTAAGTCTCTATCTTGAAGCTGGAAACATCGAAATGCACTGTATATACTGCAATATATGTCATTGTCTGTGATTTAATATAATCTGGAGTCTTCTAGTGCTAACTAGGCCTTTCTAGATATTGATCATTTTTGTTTTTATTATTTTTTTCATCCACTCTCCCGTGCTTTCTTGATCCTGATGTGATGGAGATTTTTGTCATTATAGAACCATTTTTTGGGGGAGATATTCTACAATTTATTGGAATTTTTTCCTCTAATATTAGTCAAAGTTCTAAGGGCTCGTTTGATGCATATTGAAGAAGCAATTTTTCATAGGATAAGAACAGATAATGGAGTGGAAATGACAAGAAAAAAAATCTAAGTGGATTTTATTTTTGGATAGAAGACAAGTTTTATTTTAAAAAAGAAATAAAATGATACATCACAAAGTGGGCCTCTTTACGGGAAGAAAACAAAACAACCAAATAAAACATAAGCAAACTAGTAGATTATCGATGAAATGAAAATTTTAGGAAGAATTATTATAAAGTCTCAATAAAAAAAACATAATCATTAAAAAAGTTTAATAACAAGTATGTAGTATGTAAAGATAGGGTTTCGGTACAGGAATAGATATTTCGTCATTACATTTTTCCTGGGGACCTTATAGTAATTTTCTAAAAATTTTAAGATGAGGAAAATACCAATATATCCTTATTCTTTGGAGCTTACCAAACTTTTTCGTCTTGGGATCCAATAAGAATAAAACCAGTTCATCTTATGAAATCGCAACGACACCGTTTTCCTTGGGCCCAATATTTGATTTCTTTTCAAACACAATGGGCTCAAAAACTTCCCGTCCTAGCCTGCTTATACTTTGCTTACACAATGGGCCCAATATTTTTTTTAGATATCGTTTAGTACGAAGCATTGAAATTAATAGATAGGAACTGAGATTGTAATTAAGAAAAATTATTAGAAAAATATTTAGCGTGTATGATTACTTATTACATAGGATTAGATAAATCCATAGAGATGGGATCCCATATACCTGGATTTGTCTAATATCATATTATGTAACAAGCAATCTTTCATACTAAATACTCTGTTGATAGGTTTTTATTAATTCCAATCCTAGTTTCTATTCTTCATTTTTTGATATTTTGTACCAAATAGGACATTGGTTCCTAATCTATGTCTTGATGAAAAACACCATTACTAATATAAACGTCCAGCCACAAAAACACAAAGTTAAAATCTATCAATAGGATATGAGCTTGTATGATTTTTGAAAAATCCCCAATATAGGTGCTTAAGTATATCAACTTTAGGCCGAATAGGCTAATAGTTGATCCAAAGTCCAAACATCCCACAAGAGGCCAATAGTGTTTGTGGGCTTAAGTTGTTTCCTTGCCACAAATGCAGATCCAAACATGCCCCGAAAGAATTGGTTAAATACTTAAATGCTAATTCAATAAGCATGTTTGGTATCAAGTAAAACATTTGAAAAAAATATATTTTTATATGAATTAAGACAAAACTCTTCTCATATATTTACTTTATATATTATAAAATTACTTTTAAAATAATTGTTTAGTTTCCACCAAATACTTTTTGAAATTGTGAAACAGGTCAAGTAGATTAACAATTAGACCACCAACGAAAAAGAAAAATATCAAAAACGTATATCAAAAAATTTCGTGATGGGGCCCATCTATGAGAATATAAGATGTAACAAGGATTCATAAGCAGCCATTTGTCAGAATCAGAAAAAGTGGACAACCCTTGGATCCGGTTTGCATATTTCTGTCGTACAAAAAAATATTAATATCTTAGAAATGCGCCGTAGGAACTACGAAGCTAGGAACCGGAAAAAAAAAACTAGTTAATTGCGAAAATGACATTTATTCAAATTTCTATTTTTATAGTCAGATATTTTAAAAATTCAGATGTGGTTTCAATATTATAAGAATTAATTTTCATTATTAACTTTTTTTCAAAAAGTTGATTTCTCTTTAAAATTTTAACTTTTAAAAACTTACTGACAATTACAATTGTGAACAAATGTGGGTGACGCGAGGGATTAAGCATTCAAATGACAACTTTTGTCCCGTTAATGTAAATTTCAACCATTCTTTAAATAATTTAAAATCCTGTTTAGTAATAGACAAACTATCGGTTAAAATGGTAATATTTTTATTCACACGCAAGGGGGATAACACATTTAAATTTTCATAATCATACTTATTTAGAGAGGAGAAAATCCTTTGATATATAAGAAATAAATACTTACTTTTTAGTATTAAAGAAGTAGGTTAATATTTTGAGTGCCTCAGGCCTTTCTTATAGCCTATCTTGCTCATATAATATACTTCTTCGGTCTTAAATATAAGACTCTTATATAAGTCTTATACACACTTATATAAAAGTTTTATATTTAGAATTAGAAAAGTATTACGTTTTTTTTTTTATCTAACTACCTTTTTTATTTGATTTTTTAATCAGGTCCGGAGAAGCCAAACTTAACTAGTTATCGAGTGTAATAGGTAGCTTGCTCCTTTTTAGATTTCAATGGTGTTTAGATTAACTTTTTTTGAGAGTGATTTTATGGAATTTAAAACAAACATGTGAGTTGAGTTTTGTTTTAATTTACGTCGAATTACTTTTTAAGTGCTTATATGGGGTTGTTAAACTCCCTTTCAAGGGACCATAAATCAACCCTTTAGAATACTATTACCTCTAGTTTTTAATATAAAAGCTAGTTAATTAATTTGAATAGGTTAAAAAAATAGTTAAGTTATTTATTTATAATAAATATGTGTTGTCTTTCTTAAACTACACTTGCTAATCAAGTGTATTAGTTTGAATTACCATTTGATGAAACTTTTAACATGTATAACTACTATAATGATTACTTTGTGGAAAAAAAAGAATCAGTATGAGAGACAAAATAGATTAGAATTTTACATTTACGATTAAAATAAAAATTAAGTTAACTCTTATATTAATAACCAGAAGAAATATTGGGCCTGCTTGGGATAGCTGTGAAAAGCACTTATAAGCACGTTTTATATAAATGGAGACAAAACTCTTTTTACATACTTGTCTTGTATTCAATAAATCATGATTGAAAAATTATTTATAAGTTGTTCCAAACACACCCATCAATAGTCTATCCAACAAAACCCAGAGTAAGTTCCCCCGTTTACAATGTGAATGGAGCGAGCGTGTGTAAAGAATTTTGTGTCTCAAATTTTCTCAGCATAAAAAAAACAAATTAAAAACCTCCTTTCCATCACATCTTTCTGAGGACAAAGACGGGAAAAAGTCTGTGGAGTCACATGAAAGAAATGGCCCATCAAGTAACCCTATTTCATCAAATGACTCAATGAAATTGGAGCGTGATGGTCCCAAATGATTCATCATGAGTCATTGTCCCTTGCCACACGTGTCCATACATTTTCATTTGCCTCCTTCACACCGCAAAAGGCAATCCAACTGACTCCTCATTCCCTGGTCTCCACGTAATTGTGTCTTTAAGATATTTATTTGGTCAGGTAGTAAGAAAACAGAGCCAGTGAACTCATATTTTTAATAATAATAATAAATAAATAAATAAATAAATCTATGGTTGGTGTTGTGTCTTAAGTAAATATCATTATATTGAATGTCGCTGATAATGACAATAATTGAATTGTTATCTATCATAGTACGAAGATTTGACTCACTAATACAAATATCTGAGAATTTGACTTGGTTTTAAATTATCAAGCGTGGTTCCAGCAAAATTTATTTGGGAGAGTTTTTATTGATGAGAATTTCATCTGACTAAATATTTAGATCCAATCATAATTTGAATTTAAAAATTTTAGACTTGCCTATGTGTAAATATTTTAGGGCTTTTTTTGTGTGGCTAAAACATAGATATCTTTTTATTGGAGGCAATTTTATTTAAAGCACTTTTAGGCACTAAATGTGGGTATTTCTCTTAACGGGAATTTGAATTTCGGTTCGCTACGTTGTGATGGACTAACCCCTTTCGCTAGACCTGCTGGTTTTTATGGCTTATTTTGAACGTATATGAAAACTAAACTAACTTTGGACTTGTTTGGAACGATGGAGTTTTCAAGAGCGATTTTTTTTATTAGGAAGAATTCTATTTTGATTTAAATGAACGTGTTTATAATAAGGGGGTGTTTGGGGGTACCTTCCCGCAAAACAAAACAAACTCCTCCACATATTTATTTCTTATACTATAAAAATATTTTTAAAACCATGGTTTTGATTCTATCCAAATACCCTATAAGTAGCTCTAAACAATTACTTCTAGACTTTCAAAGACAAATTAAAGTTGAAGCAATTTTTTTTGAGCTTTTGCTTTTTTTTTTTCTAGATTTAAATTTTTTAAAATGACTTTTTAATATATAATCAAAATAAATTGATGTCAAATTGATTTTTTTTATTTACAAAATCTATTTAAATATAACTCACATTACATCAGTTTACTTTACTGTTACCCAAATTTTAATTTATAAAAACTAACTAGAATAAAAATCTTTTTGACAAACATTAATCTAAACAATTCATTAGATAGCGAAGTTCATGTAAGTGCATGATTCATATATGTAGTTTAGCTCACAAATATACAAGAATGATTGAATAGAGAAAAGAAAAATCAAAACTGAGCCCTCATTTTTAGAATCTTATTCTTGAATCTTGAGGGTCTATGTCCACGTCCGCATACCTAATTTATTTAAAATAAAAATAAAACCACATCACTAGAACAGCAACGATGACAGCAATTTAAAAGTTCAGTAGTTTCAGTGCTGAAAATTCAACTCTTGTAAAGGAAAGTCGTCGACCCAAATGGGTATTTGTGGGGTCATTAGTTTTAGACTATAAATTATAATTATAATTATAAAATTTTAAAATCCCAATGACAAAGAAGAGGGGAAGATTCAATTAGATAAGTCGTTCGTTCTAAATTTTGGATTTTGGTCTCCTCTCGTCGATGCGAGAAGCTCTCAAATAAAAAATCAACAGGGGCAAGTTGATTTCCTGTCTCGTCCGACCGTGCACTTCAGCATCCTCTGCTCCATAAGTATATACTGTAGTAATCACCCACGAGCAAACAAAATCTTGTCCGTCTCTATTTTCTGTTTCCTAGGAGGAGAGAGAAGTGTGTGAGAGAGAGGGGGGTGTGTCTGCGTCTGGGACTTGATTTTCTGGGTTTCTCCTCCTTCAGTTTCTTTTGGCATTGTAAACTATGACTAAACTGGGGAATTGCCTGGCTCTGGACTTAATCATCCTCAATGTAGCTCTTGCCTCCGTCAATGGATTTCTAGCCGTCATTGCATTTGCTCAGGTTTCCGTTTCTTCTCCTTGCATTTCTTTCTCGAGGATCTCTCTAATTACATTGTACTGTGCTTTTTCTTGGTCATTGTATTGAGTCTATTGAATCGATGACCGTTAAATTGTTGTGGTTTGGTATTTGGGCAAAAAATGAAGGAGTGATTCATCAAGATCCCATCCTTTTTCAGTGATTCAGTTTCACCTTCTGGGTTATGGGTAGAGCTTTAGGTTGTGTTTAAATTAGGGAGAATGGATGAGGGGGCGAGTGAAGTTCCAATTTGATATTTTCTTTGATTTCGATTTAAATTTTGCATTTTTGCCATGGATTGAGGAAAAGGGATGGGGAGGAACGAGGGTAAAAATTGTTTATTTCAAATGAGATTGAAGAACTTCTCAAAATTTAAACTTTAGGTCCTTTCCCTTTGTCTCCCTTCTCAATTCCAACACACCCGTAGGGTAACTTTTAGAAGGGGGAGCATGAAATGGCAAGGCAGAAGGGGTTTTGTTCTGTTCTTCATTTTTGGCTCCTTGTTGAGATAACACGACAGTGTGAGTGCTTGAGTCTGGATTCTCCAAAGTTAGAAACTCGTGAAAGTGTTTGTGTCGCAAGAGAGGGATGCGAAAAAAAGGGTGAAATACACACCCTCACTTCCTGTGCCACTTTTTCTCTCTCACTTTAGGGGTGCTTTGACTTTAGAGGATTTAAATTAAAAAATGGTTAACTAACCGCAAAATATCATGGTTTTACTTATCTATTTAATGTCCTCATTTGCATGCTCCAAGCAAATGCAGAAGGACTATTTCTTCTTGGTTCTGCTGTTACCACTATATTTTACAACATGCATGCCAAGTTAAATGTTATTTGGGGAGATAACACTCCAAAACAGTTAATTTTCTACAGTAAACTTTTCCTTTTCACTACCATCTGTGTCATAATTTAACGCTATCCTGTGGCAGCTAATGAGGATTCATATGAGAAATCAACAAGATGGTTGGACTCGTCAAAAAGTAAGTGCTAGTTCATCAGTCAATTCAAATCTTCATATTTTTATGTCATTAGTTGAAGATGCTAATATTTGCCAGCACATTGTAATGATTTTTGTGTCATAAAAGGTGTCACTGAAGTTAAAAATTGAGAGCTTTACTTATTATTTAATGCAATTGCCAAAATTGTTGTGGTATCTGGGCAGTATGATGCCTGGATTTTAAGAGTTGTCACTAAATTTTTTAGCTGGAGGTGGACACCCATCTGGTTTTAGGTCATCATCAACTACGTACACCTATGTTGTAATAGAAGCAAGATGGTTCTAAGTTGCAAAGAAACATAAAATAAGTAAGGCAGTAATCCGAGATAAAAAATTGTGTGGATGAAGGGCGCAAATTTTCATTTCTGGTATTGAGCAGGCAATCTTTCTAAGCAATGTCCTAAAATATAGGCTTTCTCTATAAAATGGCTTACTTTAGTCAAGTATGGACACCTTTTATGATCGAAAGCATACACTTGGCCAGTTAACCCCAACCAAATAAACATGTTTCTTTTTTCATTTTTATAGCCTGAATAATTTCAACTTTTTCTTGACTCATTACAGAAATGTGTCTGCACATGAGAATTCATATCTTGTTGATATTGTGTTTTCACATGAGTATCAAAATTGGATCTTAATCACGCATTGAATTATATTGTGATTGAAAATATATTTGTTTGATAGTCTAAATTCTAAAGTATAAGAGATGTGTGTAACAATATTATGATAGATAATATGTTGCAATTGATTGATCGTCATAGCCTTCCCTTGTCAAGCCTTGAAGATGATGCTATCACTAGATGTTGCTTATAAATTGCATGTTAATTTTATAATTATCACTGGCCATCTTGAGTTTTCTTTTTATTTTGCAGTCTATATGTGAAGTTTCCTGTTTTATTGCCTCTTTGGTTTTAGATATCTTATTAGACTTTGGTTAATAAGTTCGTACAGTTATGCTTCTTCCTTCTTTTCAATCTCCACCCTAAAATCTGCAATTTAATTGCCTTATAGGTTGCTCGCTGTACAGTCATGTTTTTTTGGCTCTTTTGTTTTTACATTGCTTGACATTGTTGACTTCTATTTTTTAGGTACTCCATTTCATGGTGGGATTTTCCAACTTAGGTATGGCTGAGGTTCTTACTTTTCTTCCATGAGAAATAAACTGATGATTTTAGAAGTAATTTGTTAATTATGAGAAATTAACTTTTCTTTTGAGGCAGCACTTCTCCTTCAAATGTTATTAGCATTTGCCATCGTATGAATTGAATTAAAACTAATAGTAGAAGATTCGACAAATTAGCTCTCTCTGTTAGTTCAAGTAATTTACTTCTAACTATACAGAGTAAAATGTAAACATATCTCTCTGATATTTACGCCTATTACATACATCGATCTCATCCCTTATTTATAAGCTACTATGGATGCAAGTCAACAAAATTTGCAACTTCTACCAACAACCAACTAATCCTAACTAATCCCACGTAACATCTAGTGAATTCAACTAATCTCATGTAACGTCTATGAATTCACAATTTTCCTACCTGATGTTATTGTAGTTGTTTACTGAGTTAAGTCAAGTTAATCGTACTAAAAGACCTAGATGTTACAATGTCCTATCACCAAGTTATGTTGCTAAACTACTGAAGTAAAACTAAAAACACTTTTTCTCTCTTTCACAACACAAGTTTTCTCTTTGCAGGGTACCTTATATACTTTGTTTCTACGATCGTGGCTACTTGTAATGGGTGGCACTGTTGGTCTCATGCTTGCGGATTTATCCTCATGGGTACGTCTTATTTAACCACGTATGCTACCAAAATTTCTTTTCTTGAGGGTTTAATGCCTATAATGCATTTCTGATGATGACATATTTCTGCAGCCTCCCCAAAAATTCTGTTTTTGGCGGTATATCTCCTGCTGTTGTCATTCTGGTATGTCATCATATAATTCTAGAAGATTTGTTTGTAGTATTTATTTTCCCTCTTTTTTGAAAATTGCAATAAACATGTTGTCGTGTGTCTCCATGGGGTCCATGCGGGGCTTTTAATCTTCCCTCGTTACAACTAGCAGTTAGATTTTGGATCAACAAAAAAATGTGATTACTGACTTAGGACAACTTGACAACATAGAAAATGGGTATGAAAAGCATAGGATATGGAGATAATGAAGCTTCTATCAAAAGGATGAAAAAAATAAAATAAATTTTGGATGCTAGCTTCAAAGGGGGTATGTTCTTGTAATTAGGAATAGAGAAAGAGGGAGAAAGAGGGAAAGAGAGTAGAAAGAGAGAAGAACGGAGAAAGTAGAAGAGATTAAGAGGAAAAGAGAGAACCAGAGGACACAAGAGAGATGGTGAATGATCCTGACTTCATTCAATATTCACAATACAATGGATTAGTCTGGGAAGTGTCCTTTTATAGAGGGAAAACATAACAACTGGCAGAAATGTAAATGTAACTAACTAACTGACTCATTCTCCAAACAGTCACTAAGATTCTATACTAACGTCCTAGCTACCCTTACTTATGGAACACGGATTATAAATACATAACACGGGGGTATATATGTGTTAGAGGCTGGAAGAAAGGTCGGTGGAGATTCGAGGTAGAGAAAAAGAATGATACTGAGATTATAGTTGTAAATTGAAGCCTGTCAGGGACTGTAAACTTGTTGGCTTACACAGCATGCAGCCATTTCCGGGACAGAACTGTATTTATGAGTTGTACGTATGCTTCTGTGGATGACAATTTTATAGGGTGGACCTTTGCCATCAGGCAAATGAAGAAGATGAGGAAGAAGATGATGATGACGAAAATAGCATCAACCAGGCCTTGCTGGAAGTTCTTAAGGGAGAATCTGGTTCACCTCATGTGAAAGACCACAGGAGATGCTGCTTCCAAGGCATTCATGTTGGTAGCCGGCAAAAATATGTCATCATGGTAATGAATAAAATTCCCACATTGGGCAGATGCCTTGATATTAGTGTGCTTAATTGGTTGCAAATTTATTTTAGTTTGAATTTTCTCCTTCCTTCAGATTGTTGGTGTGATCTTTCTTTTCACGATGGCATTTACCGTGATGATCTGGATTGGCATTGGTGAGAATCCGATAGACCCTTCTGTTGTTGCTGAGGTATGGAACACTTTGCCTTCTCTATGTCATTTTTCTCATAACTGAGGATTCTTATAAATGTTATACTGATGTTCAAACGAGCAGTCTTGTACAGTCTTGCTTCTCACTACGCATATGCACACACACATTCATGACAGTCTATATAGGGTTACCAAGTCTGGTTTGAGGCAACTACATTTTCATTTTTCAGTGTATAACCTGTTATTGTTCTTTGTTATTGGGTCATTCAAAACCCGTTGTGCTTAAAATGCATAAATGCTAATTCTTTGGGCTTATAAAGAAGAAGCTTATTTCAGTTCTATCTTTTCAACGTAAATTCTTTGAGTATTCATCTTTTATTTTATCTTGTTCATTTTGCTTAAATGGTAGACAGAGATTGAAAATCATAGCATTATGAGGTCTTAGTATGCTATTTAAAAAATAATTATGCTACTTGTTACCTGTCAATAATTGCAACTTGTGCAGGTATATGAAAAACTTCTTGCAGTAATGACACTTGTCTTGGCTGCGGCGCTGGGCTGCTATGGTAAGTATCTTCCCCTCCATAACCTCCATCTTATAGCTTGTGATGCCAGCAATGTGGGTGGTTTTTTTAAATGTTCATTTTTTACTCTATAGGCTTCCTTCTATTCTTCCAATTGAGGAAAGTGCGATCTGAAAAAGCTTCATCAGAAATGTGGAAGGTATATTGTAAAGCTTAATCTTGTTTGTACCTACTCCATATGTTTATGGTACACTCAAGCGCCTCTGTTGATACTGTAGCCATGGACTCTAGAGACTGGACTCCCCAGCTGGCAAATTTGGATTATCTAGATTGGAGCTAGATGATCTTATCTTTCATATTTCTTCTTCTTTTTTTCCTGATATTTGTTTTCAATTCAATCATCATTTTTTAAAGTTCACATGTCGAAGACTACATTTTGTGTATTCAGCTCTTTCTCTCTCGAATTTTTAATTTTAAAAATATATGACATTTGGGCTGTCCAAAGGCAATTTAAACAGACAAAATCTGCTGAGAAAATAACTACCATTTTGATGTTTTGCAACAGCAGAGGATCCCTTCTCTGAACCCTTAGGGCATACATTGTTGTTCTGACATATTGGCTGCCACATGCAGGTCGCCAGCTTAGCGTTTGTTTCGGTGATGTGTTTGTTTTCAAGTGCATTAGTAGCTTTTCTCACGGACATTCCTGTAAGTAATTACTCATAGAACAGTTAGCCTTTAGCTTTTGCAGCTAACCTTTATACTCAGTAAAATTTCCCTCTAAATTTCTGTACTTAATGTTGTCTTCGTTTTGGACTTGCTTACAGCTTTTCTACCATTGGCATCTGAGGCTCATGTATGGTGTCAAAGCTTTAGTTTTCTTGATCTTCTACTATTTTGTAGGTAAATTACTCAGTCTTTCATGATCATGCTGAATGTAGTTGGGTGAAAACATTGTTATCAATCCGTTGCAATGAATTCTGAAGTTGAGTTAGCCAAAGACCCTTGAATTGCATGCTTTGCTGGAATTTTTTGAATTGTGCAAGTTCTCGTTTGGAGTATATTTTTAGGGAGGTCTATACGTTTTAGGTATATGGAAATCAAAGGTATCTCATCAATTCACCTATTAGGTTGTCATAGATCTTAAATATTATCAGGTTGAATAATCTTAAAAATCCAAGGAACATTGTTACCGTGTCCTCAATGGATATTCTTTATAGTGTTGCCTGACCATGTAATTTCTGAAGAGGACCTCTTTCTCTGTGCAACCAATGATGTGGACTTTTCTTGATCACGCCGTGCTTGATCAATCACATTATACCATGGGAATTACAAACATGCTTAAGTTGTATTCCTTTTTATAGATCTTCCGTCATAATTCTAGGATTCACTCTTATGATAGCTATACAGACTACTTCCAAACTATGAAACGATTTTCAGTTCTGGCAAATCACGATTGTTGACTTTTCTTCTTAATTTGTTAGGTTCTTCTTTGCCATCAGCTTATATGCTTTGGATCATCAGAGAATTGCCACCTCCTGACTCAGATTATAAACAAGAACAACCAACATCATATGCTTATGTTAGCCAAGATCTTCCCAGCACAAATCCGACTCGCTACTGGACTAGTGCAACAAGTTCAACGAATCAGGTTTGTGTGTTGCTATGGTTCCTCCTTTAAATCTGATATTGTGAATTGAAGTTTCCAACTATGGAAAGTCACCTTGAATTGAATGGTGTTTTAATTTTCTTGATGCTCCAGTAGTTCTTGTATCTTTTTTGCCAGAGGCAATTGATTGCTTAGATTTCCAATCATGCATTGCTTTCTGACAAGCTTTTTTAGGTTCAAAGGGTGAATAAAATACAAAATCATGGTTTTTAAAAAAAAAAAAAAAACCATTTCTGGTGCCGAAATGCAGCAAGGATTGAACTTGAATGTTGCTGACTTGATCATAAAGATTCTGATAACATGTTCATTTCACCTAGAAGCTTGAGATTTTAGATGCAGGTTCGTAGGTAGTTCTATGATATTCTGACAAGGACAAAGGTTTTAATAGTTGATCGTGAGTTCTTGGATTGTGTGGAAGAGGGCGTGCTAGGGTTTGGGAGCACACAAATGTGAGTTGTTGGATTTGATGGAGGTTAAAGAAAAAAGAAATACTTATTTAT
The DNA here is from genome assembly GCF_004799145.2 of Neltuma alba. Taxonomy (NCBI): domain Eukaryota; kingdom Viridiplantae; phylum Streptophyta; class Magnoliopsida; order Fabales; family Fabaceae; genus Neltuma; species Neltuma alba. The sequence continues at coordinate 99,000 of NW_021637423.1, forward strand.
GTGCATGCTCGTGATTTCTGGTGAAGATAAATTTTACTAAGGTTTAACTTGCAATCCCAGGATTTTATCATGTTCGAATCTTGGTTTTGAAGCAGTTTACTTGTCCTTGGTCTCTTTGTCAAAACTGAATTTCTTGTCACTTCTACATCTATGAATAATGAATGGATGGCTTTGTTCTAACACAGAGATGTCATTATTTTATATTTGCAGGCTTCAAAAGCAAGTCCTATATGAGGACTCTGTGAATGGTTGAGCTTTGAATGTTCCGGGTGCTGAAGAAAATTTTAAATGACATACACACTCTCCCTCAGTAATACATGATAATATGCAATTCAGATTCCAAAAGGTTCCTTAAAATGGAGATTATGAGCCATTAGATCCTAAGAAGAGTCAAGATAATGTCACGGATCATAAGATGATCTTCAAATATCATAAATGCATATATTAATCTCCACCCCTGGGACATCATCTGGACCTTTACGGTAATCTAACGGCTCATAATATTCACTCAGGCGTACATTGTAACACCCTTGCTGCAGGGGATCTAAATCTGATGGGTGCTTAGGGTTTACAAGTATCTGAAATGCGTTGATGTATCTGTATAGGTTGCTGCATATATGTATCTGTAGTGTAGGACAACTCCTTTTGTGAATCCTGAATCTCTAGTGTAGAGATAGGTACATGAGTAAAGGGGCCCCACATGTTAGGTGGTTCCCATTTTACTTTTGTGTCTATTTCCTTCTTTACAGTACTATGTTGTTGCAATGGAAAATCAGGTTATGATGTTAATGTATAGAGTTGATGAGAGTGGCATCTTCAAATGTAAATGTTTTGTAATTTCACAGAACGTGACATGGCTGAGAAGATCACTCTTTTCTGTTTATGATCATACGACTTCTTTGTAATGGTCACTTGCGTGCTTGCTACATGCCTAATTCATTTTTCAGTAGTTTGAAAATGTTGTTTTAAATTTGGATTGGATCTAATAGCATTTGGACATCCTATCTTATTTCTTTTTAGGTGTAATTTTATCTTTGATATTTTTAGTGGTATAATTTTATCCTTAATTTTTTTGGGGCGCAATTTTATCCCACCCAAAGACCAAGTGTATAATTGCACCAAAAACAAAGAGTTAAGGTGTAATTTTAATTTTGATCTTATTTCTCAAGTGTAATTTTGTCCTTCTTTTGGTGTAATTTTTCCTCTAATTTTTGGGTGCAATTTTGATCCTGAAGGGTAAAATTGTAAAAAAAAGGGAAGAAAAGAAAATATTAGAATCAAAATTGCACCACTAAAAAAAAAATCATGGACAAAGTTGCACATGGGAAATAAGATTGGGACTAAAATTGCACCTAAACAAAAAGAAAAAAGAGAGAAAATAAGATTAGAGGTAAAATTCTACTTTTATGCTACGTTATTTGTTTTTTTTTTTTTTTTAAATTTTTGCACTCAAAACACACGTACCCATAACTTTTTAAATCAGTCATATGGATAATTTTTCTAGGGGCTAAGGTGCGTCCAGCACCCTGGATTATTTACCCAGGTGCGTCTAGTGGCTTAAAGTAATTTTGGGTACATCCAGTATCTTAAACTAATTAAAACGGTGCGTCTATATCTCAGGTTAATAAAAATGTTATGTTTAACTGTTACTTTCCTGATTTAGCTTAAAGTTGACCTCAGATATTCTAAATGGTAGACATATGGACATTTGATATGTATTATTCTTACTCAAAATTGAATTTATTCTCTTCCTCTTCTTCTAAATAAATTGACTTTTGAGTAAGAATAATACACATCGGGTGCCCATGTGTTTACCATGTAGAATATTTGGGGTCAACTTTAAGCTGAGTCAGGAAAGTAACAGTTAAACATAACATTTCTGTTAGCATGGAATATGGACGCACCATTTTAATTAGTTTAGGACACTAGATGCATCCAAAATTACTTTAGGCCACTGTACGTACCTGGATAAATAGTTCGGGGTGCTGGGCGCACCTTATCCCTTTTTCTAGCTGTCCCACCCATATTGCAATTAATCATGTGGGCGGATTTGAAATAAAATCAACTCATGATTTCTATTATATTTATTTTATTAAACCTGCTCTGGTTAAACAAAACAGAAAAAAATCTAAGTAAACATGAACAAATATTGTATGCGAAACAACGTGATTATTTGTCATAGGGATGGAAAGTCAAATATTGAATAAAAATAGATCTAATTTCAATTGGGCTAGCAATTCAATATTTAATTTAAGCTGTTCTTTTTTGACCAATAACTTAATTTTACTTATTCAAGATAATTTGAAAAAGAATCACTAATAAATAATATTGGCTTAAGTAGTATTCAGTATTTCAAAATATTTTCTCAAGTACATCCAGTATTTCGAAATATTTTGTGGTGTATCCAATACTCTCAAGTATTTTTTTAAGTGCGTTCAGTATCATGAAGTATTTTTTGGTGCATTTCTGCATCTAACTCCGTAGAATATTTTTTAAGGTATACTCAACATCTTAAAATTTTTTTTGGTGTATCCAACACCAAGACAAAAAAAAAAAATTTCAGGGTGCTAAAAGTATCTAAAGATACTTGAGAATGTTGGATGTATTGCAATATATTTCAGGGTATTGAATACACTAGAAAAAATATTTTTAGGTGCTGGACACACTTTAAATCAATAATATTTAAACAAAATTCCAAAATCAGTTAACATTTAATTAGATTTATTTAATTGGTTAAAAAAATCTGAGCCATAAATACAGTGATGATATCATGATGCAAGTAGCATCTGGCTTAAAGAGAATCGGTTATGCACTTCAATCAATTACAACAACTTGATTTCAATCAATAACGTTCAATTACAGTTTTTTTTAAAAAAATTACAACAGATAAGTATCCGTTAATTTGTAGCAAAAGAAAAAGTATCCGTTAAAATATTTCAATCAATTACAACAACTTGCTTTTAATCAATTACAATTAGAATTTTTAATAAATAAATCAAACAAAGATGAACGAATTGCAAAATTAAGAAAAAGTCATTGAATCCCGAATCCTACTGCCGATGTGAGGATCTTATTGGTAGACCATCTGTAAGTACCTCTGTAATCACTCTGAGTCTGGAGACATGTCCTGGCTCTGGTGAGTTTCTGGGACCTAACTCACCTAAATTTTTTTCACCATTATTTGGGTTGATACGGGTCAAATAACTGAATAAGTATCCGTTAAAATATTCCAATCAGTTACAACAACTTGATTTCAATCAAGTACTATTTTATTTTTTTTCCTCAGAAAAATGTACTCCCTCCGTTCCTTATTATAAGAGACATTTGATGCTTATGGCATGTTCCTATATATAAGAGACACTTAAAAGTTGTCTCTACTTTTTTGTGTTGATTTTCTATTTTACCCATATTATTGTCTCCAACTCACACTTTCTCTCCTTCCCACTTCTCTTTCTTTTAATAGTTTACTATTGTTCTCTCTCATGTTTTCTCTCCTTATTAATGAGGGTATTTTTGGAAAAGAAATTATACTTTTTACACATTGATTGTTCTTAACTAATTTTAACTGTTTTTTTGATCAACGTAATTCGGTTATTCGTCTCTTATAATAAGGAACGGAGGGAGTAATAAATTATAATACTTCCGGCAAAAACAATAATTATAATACCACTTGGTTGATTGCTGACGTGGAATGATATGACTCAAAAAAGTATCCGTTACAATATTTCTATCAGGGGTTAATCTGTGACAGTAATGAGAAGGACAATCAATCTGCCAGCCTTTCATGATTTTAAGTAATAAATTACAACTATAAATAAGTAATTATAAATAAAAAGCGCAAAGAGAAGGTAACAGGCTGAAGGAACCGCTTTGCCGCCAATTCTGAGAAAGCAGAGCGACGATTCGTTTGTTTATGTAAAAGCAAAAGCGTTGAGCAGAGAACTGACTCAGTGCTTCCTTCAGATTCTGCTTTCCAACACTTCCCTCAACTGCAATGCTTCGTTCTTTTCTTGTGATCAGGGCAATTCCTTAGCTGAAAAAGCTTCGTCCTTTGCCCCACCTCGCAATCAAAGCATCTCTTCATCCTCAATACAAAAACATGTCCCCTTTCACCTTCTTCACTCATTGCGATCCAATCCCAGCTTCAAATCCTGGGCATTTCACTAAATTTTCGAATACTGTGGGTGGATTTCATCGAAACTTCCCTGAATTGGTGGTGGTTGTGGCAGTGGAGCCATGGCCAGCACGAGTGGCACCAAGGGACCGCCCAACATCCCGAGGCTAACGTCCCGGCGGATGACTCGGGTGCCGACGAGGAACGTGGAGTTGCAGAGTGAGGATGGTGCTGTTGATAGTGAGATGGTGCCGTCCTCTCTTGCTGTCGTAGTCCCGATTCTCCGAGCAGCCAATGAAATTGAGCAGGAGAATCCCAGAGTTGCATATCTTTGTGAGTATATGTTACTTCTTTGGAATCGAAACTATTAGTTTAGTCCTAATAACAGGTTCTTGATGGTATGAACCTTTTAAAGAGAAAGTATGACTTCTAACAATAAAATCACTTTGTGGCCTTAACATCCGTGCATACTGTAATTTTTCTGTTTTTGTTGGTGTGTGAGGCCTTCAAAGATTGAAGATTAAAATTTTGATTTTTTACTAGGACTTTGCTTTTATTGCCTAGAAAAGTTTATTATTATTATTTCTTTCTTTTGGAAAGAAAGAAAGGTGACGAACTCGTCTTATTTTCGGTAGTAAATAAATCTTACCGTAAATGAGGAAGACGATTACAGGAAAGGAGGAAAATAAGGGAGGAAAAATACTGGAACTTGTGCATAAAAATTGCCAACTAGTCCATATTATATATAAGTCAATTATATTAGAATCCCTTAGGAAAAAAACCAAGAATGGGACATTAAAGGGAAGCAAGAGATGCCGCCCCTTCTCATGATGCTTTTGGAGTCGACGAAGCACCTTTGAAATTGATGTATGTAAAGTAGCTAAAGACAAGCTTGTGCTAAAAGAACTTATCAAATTTGGTATACTGTCGTAAGTTTAACATAGGCTAATTTGTTTTTGATGGGAACTTTAGAAATGATTATGTATGTTAAAAAAGAAACGAGGGTAATTTTGTTAAAACTGTTGTAAAAACAGCTTGCGCTTCAGTTGATTTTGAGCTCTGGTAGGCCCTTATTTTCTCGACCTATGGTTTATAGCACACATTTGAGCTAAGATATAAAATGGTTGATATGCGCTTGCTAAGGCATAGCATGTAAGCTCCAATAAGCTGCTAATCAGTCCATTCAAACTGGGCCTATGTGTCCAGTATATTCAAACTGGGCCTATGTGTCCAGTATTTAACTCAAAACGTCAGAGGTACTCTTTGCTTGAGCTTGTATTATAGAAGAATATGAGATAATCATGATCCTGCATTGTTTATCTGACTAGGCCGCTTCCATGCATTTGAGAAGGCTCACACAATGGATCCAACTTCAAGTGGGCGTGGTGTTCGCCAGTTTAAGACCTATCTTTTGCACAGACTTGAAAAGGTAGTTAGTCTTGTATGATTACCGTTATTTTCATTCCCAAAGGTGACATTTCTTACTTCTCTTTGGTGTCTATGAGATGTCAATGAAGATGTCTGTTGTGTTCATTCATGCCTTAAATATTTGTGTTATCCTTAAATCTATTTTACCTTTGTTAGTGACTTTGCCTTTTATCTGGGAAAATAATGTTAGCACCAGACAATAATTATTTTAAGCGTTCAGTTGATCAAGATAAAATTTAATTGATGCAATGTGCTGTCCAATAATATCTAATAGTTTACATCCTGAAACGTTCAATGTATTTATTGGTTGCAGGAAGGGGAATTAACTGAAAGTTGGGGTCCCGGAAGTGACACAAGAAAGCTGCAGTCATACTACCAAAAATATTATGAGGAAAATGTCAGAGAAGGCGAATTTACCAAGAGACCGTGAGGCTTGCTTTTCTTTGAGAAGCTTATTAATGCCTTAAGTATAACAAATTAAGCGCAAGTGTTACTGGTTAGAAGTTGATTATTCTCTAAGCGTCTTGCAGTTATCACTGGGAGTTGATCTTATGGTTAAGCTTTTTTTTTAATTAGAACATTATAAATAAATGAAGGTACAAAGTCTGAATTGTGCGAGTTGTTTTTCTTCATTGCCTGAGTCTCTAGAAATACCTTTGCTTTACCCTAAAATTCCAGCATGATACCAGAGCAGCTTCATCTACCCTGTTCTCTGTCTGCCTTTGTTTCTGTCATCTGGAGTTGTTTTCTAGTTTTCATTCTTTAGTCCAGCGACAGCAGTTGTTTACTATCAAAATTCTTCTTCTGCCTTTCGTTTCTATTGTTCTTTTTCACTTTATCAAATAGAGCATTGCTCCATGTTCCAACATGACACCAAACCGAGAAATATGGCAATACCTTGTAAAGCATGCGTCCAAATGCACTGCCGCCACCTTGCTGTCCATCTGTTAACTCATGGGAATGCCGGTGGTTGTTTTGCTATCTTCTCACTTCTGGCTTGAACATCTTGTCCTGGGGTTTTGCCGTTTCCTCTTTGCTCTCTATATTGTTGGAACATATGACTGTCTTTGGGCCTTTGCTGTTGGTCCTGTTTTGGAGCTTTTAGACCTTCAATTGCGTGGTGGCTGTTTTTCCATAGGCATTGTTTTCAGGGGATTAGGGACTAGTTGCTCAAATGCAAAAACAGAAGGCAACATCCTTCTTAGTTGAAGTTTGTGTTTTTTGATTGAAAATTGTTGCTCGTTTGTTAAGCTCATCATTGTTTGATGGAGCCATGTGGTGGTTTTTGTTTGACTGCAAATTGTTAGTTGAGATCATTGCTGTTATTCAAGTTGTTAGTCTGTTGCTGTTTGATCTTCTTAAAGCTTGTTGCATCAGTGGAGCTGCCCAAGTTACAAGTTTTGGCTTCTTTGGCTTATCTGTATTTTATAGTTTTTGTTTTTTTAAATATTGTTGATTTGCCACAAGCTCAAATTTGAATAATCTTTCAATTTGAAAAGAAAAAAGAAATTTGAATAATCTTCAGCTTGAGGGAGTGTTAAAAAACTTACTGATTGTTCAAGGATAAGTCTTACAAGCGAAGTAGTAATACTGTAGGTTAGAATTTTGTTATTATGCAAGAGTCTAAATCACTTCTTCATTATCTTTGAGAGTTTTTCTTGTAGTCAAGCTCTTCTTCAGAAAATCATTGTTTTTTGGTTGAATAATAGAATAAATTAGAAAGAGGAGAAAGGACGAACCAAGGCCCCTAAGTTCTGTCGACATAACTTTGGATTTAAACTTCTATGCTTAAAACTTTTATAGCTTACATCATTTTCTGGCCTCACTCTTTAACGTGGCTGTTGAAGGGAGGAGATGGCTAAAATTTTTCAGATTGCAACTGTACTGTATGATGTGCTGACTGCTATGGTGTCTGAAGGCAACATTGATGACAAGGTTTGATTTGCATATTTGGTTTTACTAACTCAATTATGTTGAATACTTCTTAGACAGACAGAACTGGATATGACGATGTTCTTTTATCAACAGACAAGGATGTATGCAAGGGATGTTGACAATAAAAGGGGGCAATACGAACATTATAACATTCTTCCATTGTATGCTGTCGGTGTTAAACCAGCAATCATGGAAGTTCCTGAGGTTTGTATGTCTAGAAATGCATGCAATGGCCATTTTGCTTCTGCCAAGGGCGCATTCTTCCTGAAATTTCACTTTTGATGTGTTTTTCTTTTCTATTTCAAAATTATAGATCAAGGCAGCACTTAATGCTCTACGTAAGGTGGATAATCTTCCAATGCCCATGGATAGGGTCATAAAAGTAACTGACATACTTGATTGGCTCTCCTCTATTTTTGGTTTTCAGGTAATACTCCCTGCCGTCCATTGAAAAAATCATGATATTGAAAGTTGTGCTGATTACTTTGATAGAAGAGAGTTTGGACTAGGTCCTCTGAACTAGTAATGCTGGGCATGAAAGATGGCGCAGGTCAAACACATGAAATTAAAAAATACAAACGAGGAGGAATTATTAATTCAACATGTAACGATTAAGATTTTAGGTAAACTGCTTGGAATGGAGACTTCTTATCAGGTATTTCTGTGGCCGGTAAAGTTATCTGATTTTACTAGAAACTCTTAAACGCCAGAAAGATGGCTAACGAGATAAGAAAGACCAAGAGAGGAATAAATTATTAATTCCTGTATTTTAGAAAGAAACAATGTTGCAATAGGGTTAATCAACAGGGGAGCACTTAATATTATAACTATGTTAGTTTCGAATTATTATTTTTTCTAGGAAATGGGAGTAAATGAATTTTAGTATGTTACTTCTTTCTAGTCCGAACTGTACTCAAACTCCCTTACTTCAATTTAAACAAACATTTTTTTCCTGAAAGAATTCCTTCATTTTCTTTGCTTTTCCTTAAATACTCTTGAAATTAAACTGGATCCAGGCTTGCTGCTGCTTTCATTTAGATGAAAGAAGTAAGCGTCTTTCCAAGTTGGTGGTAGCTTGCCACTAGCTTGTCCAATAGATTAGTGACTTCTCGATAGCTTCACCAATTAGGTGACAAGTTGTTCGCCTTTCTTGAGTCGTGAGCATCTAAGCTCTCAGATGACTAAAACCCTGCTTAACTTTCATAATCATCTGTTAACTGTAGTCTCTACTGTTTCGCGCATACTGTTTCCTATGAACATTTTCAATTATAATGAAGTTATTTTTACAAAACTATACTGGAGTTTGAAAATCGGGCTATTACAAGCTGAGTAATGTGCATGGGATGTACTTGCTCGCTCCAAATCACGACAACTGGTTAGATTCTAGGTTACCTAAATATCCAAAACTTGAATTATTGGTTTTTTTTTTTTTTTGGAGAAAAAGAAAGCTGATAGGAAGGAAAAAGGCTGAATAGAAGTTTCCTGAAGGCCATTTGTCTTTAGAGTTTGAAAATCATTCAGCGCAGGAAGGAATCAAGAAACAAAATCAATCGCACTGAAGTTATTATTGCTCAAGTTCCAATAACAACACTGGAATCCATAAAAGCATAATAAACTCTCCATCATCATTACAAAGGCATTGGAAATCAACAGAACAACCACTGTTAAACTACTTTTCTTCACTGTGGTTATGACTGAGATTTCTGGATGTTCAGGTCATGCATTGCAGCATCAATTTATTGTTTTTGTTTGTTGTATGTTTCCGGGAGTTTTAGTTCGACTCCATCTGAATAACTTAGTCTATTCTGACCATTTTGATGTTCGTTTGTCAACTCAGTATGCTTCCAGACATTTTTGCCACATGAATTTCTTTTGAATGATCTGATTAAATCTCCTCTGGTATTTTTGTGGTCCAAAGAAAGGAAATGTGGCAAATCAGAGGGAGCATCTTATCCTGTTGCTTGCCAATATTGATATTAGAAATAAGAATGCCGCATCTCGTGAGGTGAACTATTATTTCTTGCAAACTCATGCTGCCTCAGCTACTTTATGTTGTACTTTTACTTGATCATATTGATAACGATATGAAGCTTATTGCAGCTCAAAGAAGACACCGTAGACCAGTTGTTGTTTAAAATTTTCAAGAATTATAATTCATGGTGTAATTATGTGCGTTGTAAATCCAATCTTAGGTGAGTGAATTTTTCACTTTAAGATAATAACGGAAGGCCAAATAGGTTTTCTTTAATGAATTTTCATATAATATTATCTTATCGGGAGCATTTTAATTCATTTTGGTGGGTGAAATTTTGTTTTTAAAATACCTCACAGGTTTCCAGAAGATCGTAGCATACAACAGCTAGAGCTGATTTACATAGCACTTTACCTTCTTATATGGGGTGAAGCTTCAAATATTCGCTTCATGCCTGAATGTATTTGCTACATTTTCCACAATGTAAGTTTTGTCTGATCTTAGTGGCTTACAATTCATTCTTGTATTGTGAGTCTATCCTCTTTTAAAATCATTTTGCATTTAAGCTGGACGATGAAATAGTTAATGGCGAAGTGGGCAAGCTCTTATGATATGTTAAGTGTGTATTGTTAATCATTGAATTTGTTCTGTTAATAGCAACTTATAATTGAGGATGCTAGTTTGTTAGAATTCTTCACAGCCGGACTCTTGTTGTGTAATCAGAAGAGGGAGTTATGACAGTTAGTACAATTGGATCTTTGATTCTTTCTTTATTGTCCTACCTTCTCAGCTTCTATTGTCTTTTTACCTGTTATAATTTGAGCAAATTTTTCGCATTCACCATCCCTCAATTTGGATTCAAGGGAAGGATGAGGGGAAATAGTTCCTCCTCATTCCCTCATCCCTTCTAAATATTTAATATGAGAAGGGTTAATTACCAAAATTAGATACTATATACATTGTGGATCTTCATTACTGACAATAACCCTTTTCTACTTTCATTTCCAAAGATGTGCAATGAGGTCTATGGGATTTTGTATAGCAATGTTCATCCTGTGAGCGGGGACACATACCAAACAGCAGCACCTGATGAAGAATGTTTTCTTAGAGAAGTCATCACTCCCATTTATGAAGTTTTACATAAGGTAATTTTCATATGGAAATAGCTCAAGTAATTTTTCTATGTCTTTTTTCATGAATATATGTGCCCAAAACATTTTTCTGTTTTTGGCGTATAGGAATCAAAGAGAAATAACCAAGGGAAGGCAAGCCATACTATGTGGAGAAATTATGATGATCTGAATGAATACTTTTGGTAGACATTGTCTCTTCTTGAACTAATGACTTTTAAATATTGGAATGATGAGAAGAATTTTGAAATCTTTCTTGGGCTTGTCCATTTAATTGACAGAATTGAATTCATTCCTTTTCTAGGTCTGACAGATGTTTTAAGCTAGGATGGCCGATGGACCCCAAGGCAGACTTTTTTAGGCATTCAGATGATAAGCACCGAGCAAATGAGGTTTCTTTCTTGTTTCCTTCTATATTTATGTGTGATTTTTCATGTACCAAATTCTAATCTTACAAATCTGAAGAATGAACATTGATATCTGATGGGCACTCAAGTGGGGTGGGAAACTCTTCCAGAAAGGCTAACTATTGAGGTGGGAAAACTAATCCACCTAAGTATCTTTTGAAAACATCCTATAGGTCCGAATGTGGGTTTGATGCATCTCTTGCCCCCTTGGTCTCCATCAATATCATGTCTGCCCAAATGGTTATTTGGTGTGCCCTCATGTGGTCAGAGCATGCTACTGTTTTCTTCCCCATGATTAAACATTTCTTTTCACATGGATTAAATACCATATTTATGTGCTTACCTCAATATGCAGGCAAACAAGTTATCATTGTCTGCACTTTCGTTTGTTGAGCTTTTTATAGCATAGTTGTTCTATAGCAATATGCTGATGAACTTAATGAAATTATAAAAAAGGAAAATGGAAAATATAAAGTTGAAGTATTTTTTTTTTCCTTCCGGGTTACTAATTAATTAACTGGGATTACAGGTATATACGATTAGTTTTGAAATTAAGGATTCACTGGGAGGAAATTTTTCCAGGAGTCAACCGTACTGTGCCTTCTATTATCCCTTTCTCTCAGGCTTCCCAATTTTTCAAGCATACCGGTCCTGGTTCAAAACTTCTGTTCATTTCACGGGAATTTGCATTCTTGAAATTTTAACTTTTTAACGGGAATCTTACTGAGAGAGATTTCAATCAATTAAAACTCTATTGCCACTCCTTAACATTGTCTATTCCCAACTAAGAATCTGAGAGTCTGGAATCTGAAAAATTTTAGAAGATAAATTTCAGATATGACGCTGTACAAATGCTCTCAATGCAGCTCAACTCCACACAAGAAAGAAGAAAATCTAGAAGTTAATCAGAAATAATATCGCTAATTAATATTAATACTTTCTATAAATCTGGAAAACAAACAAATAACAGACGTATAAAAACTGCCAAGAGGCCAAAGACCTTAAAATCAATGCCTCACTGATCTCAAACTGAATCTAGATGCTGAAGGTATAGTATTTGTACATCAGTTTGTCATTTCCTCATCTATTTTTCTACTTGGGAAACTTGTCATCCTCTGACAAAATCTAGATGCTGAAGGTATAGTATTTGTGCATCCGTTTGTCATTTCCTCATTTATTTTCCTACTATGAGATTTTTGTCAAATAGGAGTTGGGTGTGTCTACATCTGATGGACTGAGTCGTTTCTCCTTATTTGGTTCAAAGGTTTTTGATGAACAAAAGAGGGTAGAATTTTGAGGCAATCCAGAATTTTCATTATGATTTATAATATTTTGTTGGAGCAGAATGTTCATATTTTCAAGGTTATCTCCATGTCATTAGATGCACTATGTTGCAAGATAATGCTTTTGACTTCTCCTTGTTTAGTTTAATGTTTTTTAAGGGAGTGTCTCTCTTAGGTAAGCAGAGAGACTAGTCTGCTTCGCAGCAGGTTTAAATTTCCATTTTATCTTCTTGGGTTTTTTCACCAGCATCTCTTTTCCCTCCTCTCTCTAAAACACATTTACAACCCAATGGTTTGCCTAGGGGAGTTCAATCAATGCCCGAGTTCCATTTATCTTTATCAGATATCAGAGGGATCAGGGAATTCTTTTGAGCAATTGTATCTATTTTTTTCTGTTTGGCTGTCTTGGGGGCTAATGAATATAATTTCTTAATCCAAAATTTCGCATTTTCAATCACTTGTGCTTCTTTTGGTAGTCCTTGACACATTTATTAGAAAGAAAACATTTCCTTTGTTTAGAGGTCCTCTAGATATATTTATTTAGCCTACTTGAGAAGTTTTGCTTACCTATTCAGAGCTTTTAAGAGAGTTCTGTCATCAAACATAATTGTTCCTAATATGTATAACGTGACATGACACATTCTTATCTCTTTCAAGAACTCTATTGAAGTGAACTTTACTGTGATAGGGTCCTAACCAAGCTGGCTCAGGATCAGGAAAGAAGAAGCCCAAGACAAATTTTGTGGAAGTACGTACATTTTGGCACCTCTATAGAAGTTTTGATCGAATGTGGATATTCTTTATATTGGCCTTACAGGTAAAGCTTAATCTTGGGCTTATCATATAGTTTTACAACTTCATGAGTTTTATCATTTATTATATCATTGGATTTCAGGTTATGATTATTGTTGCATGGAGTTCTGCGGGACCTCTTGGTTTGATTTTTGATGATGATGTGCAAAATAGTGCTATGAGCATTTTCATTACATTTGCTTTTCTCAATTTTATTCAAGGTAACTTAGCTTGTCTTTTGATGACATTATTGAATGTTAATCTGATACAATCTTGAGTATTGAATGCCATTCTTTTTCTTGGAAACTCTGTACCGAGAGGGGTCAAAAAATGCTACTGGCCTACCCTTTTGGGGGGGTGGAGTTTCTTGGCCAAAAAACATAAAGGCCAGAGCATCATGAATAGGTCTAGGTTCCCATACCATATGGTTTCCCACAAAATTCTAACCGTTTAGGGTTAGAGATTGGTCTTAATGAACGGGTTTTGGGTCTGAGCATTTTCTTAAACAATTTTTAGTTTGAGGTCTGGGAATCTAATGTCCACCTTGCCCCTTATCGGTATTGTTTTTGAGTGTGAATTATCTATATATAATATACTTCTTGTCAAATTTAAAAATTAATTGGTATAAAAAATTGGCAGGTAATTAATTGAACATTTGGAAGTTGTTCTCTTTTCTCATCAATAAGTTAGGTTTTTTAAAATGAATTTATTGCTGGTTGGTGTTATTTTGAATTATACTGAAAGTTGTTGGAGCTTCTTAATTTTGTTTGATTCTATGAGTATATTTTGTGTGAACAAGTCTCAACATTTGAAAAACTTTACCATTTTTGAATTGGCTCAGGTAGATTGATTTTGAAATTTAATAGGGATGGGGGAAAATCTTCAATTTGTTACTTGGCCAGAGTCTGGGTCTAATGTATTTTTATATGGGTCTGGACCTAGGTAGTTGGTACTATTATACTGTGCCATGGCCGTCCATAATTTTCTTACAGTTGCATTAGTTTAACTGGAGTATTAGTTTCAATTTAATCATTTCTTAACCCATTTTTCTCTTATCTTCTATGTGCAGTCACCTTGGATATCATTCTCACTTGGAATGCCTGGAAGAATATGAAATTTACCCAACTGCTACGGTATTTTCTGAAATTTGTGGTAGCAGCTGTCTGGGTTGTAGTGTTGCCAGTCAGTTATTCTAATTCTATTCAGAATCCGTCATGGCTCATACAATTCTTCACCAGTTGGGCTGGGGATTGGGGAACCAGTCACTTTACTTTTATCTCGTTGCAATATTTTTATTGCCAAATGTAGTGGCTACAATACTATTTTTCATTCCACCTTTGAGAAGAAAGCTGGAGCGCTCCAATATGCGAATTATCACTCTTTTCATGTGGTGGGCTCAGGTGAACGAGCATTTACTAGACGAACCCGTTTCTAGATGCTTTCATTCCTTTTTCCCCTCCATCTCTTTTGTGTTGAAATTTAATCTGAATGTTATTTGACTTAATTGATCATACTGCAGCCCAAATTGTATATTGGAAGGGGCATGCATGAGAACATGTTATCACTACTGAAGTAAGTGAAAGTTCAATTTCTATTTTCCATTTTTGCCCTTTTCTACATGTTATCATCTACTATTATTAAAAAAAAAAAAAAAAAGAGAGAGAGAAGTACAGATTGATACTTCCAAACCTTTAATTATGTCTTTCGTTAATTCACTTCCCGTTAATCGTGGAAAAAGAAGTCCTGGAAAATTTTCATTTGAATCAACTACTAGCATGGATTATTGGATCTCTGGCACATACACGCAGCTTCTATAACCACTTTCCCTTTTGCTATTGCCTTGACACTCCTTTAATATGGCAGGTATACTCTGTTTTGGATCATGCTGCTGATTAGCAAGCTAGCATTCAGCTACTATGTGGAGGTGCTAATTCTATCATTGAATAGATTTTTTTATTATGGTACTTCCCAGAGTTCTGAAGCTTAACTGTGGGAGTAACAGTATGAACATCTACACTTATAGTTCTGGTCAATGATTTAGTAAGTGCTGTTGAAATGAGAGTGAAAATATCCACTCCTATGAGAGGACATTTATGTGTCTGCTCAGTTTAATTGACCTTTTTAATATGCTCATATCGGAGAAAAAATTTTATAAAAGAAATAAATTCGGGGGAAATGAAAGCATTCAGAACATGCCCTTTATGATCTCACAATTAATAAAGAATAACTAACAAATTAATTATTCTGTATATTTGTCTATACTATTTATTACACACATTAAGAGTGTGAGAGAAAGACTTGAAAGCACGGACTGGAATAGAATGGAAGTGACAAGTAGATTTTTTGGATAATAAAAATGGTAAATTTAGGAGTAAGAATGCCTTGGTATCCATTGTTTTTCTCCCTTTTTCTCTCAATTTCATGAACACTTTCTTTTTAAATTGGCATCTTAAGACCTTTCTGCCTATAGCCCCTCGCCAAAACACACCTTTCTAGATTACGCCCACATCAACTGAAAGTTGCTACCATGTCCCTTGGAACCAAAATGCCCTATCCTGCATAGTTCCTTTGGCTAACACTTTTTCTTCACTGTTACATGCTTGATGGTAAAATCCAGAGCTTCGGTAAGAAAGTAAATATAAATGTCAGGAATATATTTTTCATCGTATGTAATGTCACATCAAATTGTAATTGTAGTTGACTAAATGCCTTTTCCGGACATATGAAATTTTCTGTAGATTTACTTGCTCAGAACTAATGAACTGGTTTTCCCAGATATATCCCCTTGTTGAGCCAACAAAGTTAATCATGGGGATGCCAATTGATAACTACCAGTGGCACGAATTCTTTCCAGACAATGGTAGCAATCTATTCTTAAATGTTTATCTGACCTCTATATTCTGTGGATTTAGCTAGCATCAACTCACATTTTTCAAATGTTGCAGAAACTCACAATTTGTGTATTGTCATTGCAATATGGGCTCCCATTATCCTGGTGAGTTGAGAAAAAATTAAATTACGGATCGCTGAAGTCCTCTTATTTAATTAATATATGTTTTATTGATATATAGGTATATTTTATGGATACTCAAATATGGTATTCCATTTATTCAACTATATTTGGTGGGATTATTGGAGCCTTCAGCCATTTGGGTGAGGTGAGTGGCATATTTATTGTAGTATTTGACTCTGTAATCCTCTTTCTAATTTTTTTGTCAAGAAAGAAAAAATTCTTGCAGTATTTAAGAACAAGCTAGGTCATGAAATCATTGTTACTATTATTTTTTCTATAAAAATTGGTATTTTCTCCTAATAATAGGTAGGAATAAAGTTCTATTCTCTAATGATAAGATGGATTTTTGTGGACTAATCTCCTAGTCATATTTTGCATCTTTAGATAAGGACACTTGGGATGCTGCGCTCCAGATTTGAAGCTGTACCACATGCTTTTAGTCATTGCTTTTTGACTGAAAGAAACAAAGACATTGAAACAGAGGACATTGTACTACATTTATGTTTGACATTTCATAAATTCTTGCTGGTTTTGATTGAATACCTAAAATGTCCTATATTTTTGTTGCTGGCTAAAGCAAACAATCTGTTTGGCAGGACCAAAATGAACGCAGAAATATCGCATACTTCTCTCAGGTTTGGAATGAGTTCATTAATACTATGAGAGAGGAAGACCTCATCAGCAATAGGTACAAATGCTGCTTGCTCCCTACATCTTGCATAAAATGTGAGGATTTCAAGCTTCTGATATATTTTGACTTTTAATTGCCCAGAGATAGGGATCTTCTGCTTGTTCCCTACCGTTCAAGTGATATTTCTGTCATTCAGTGGCCTCCTTTCTTGCTTGCTAGTAAGGTATGTGGTTTGAATGAGAGTTGCTGTTAGAACTAAAATCGATTGGGCTTTCTATCCTATATTTCTGAACTTTCTTCCATATATGACAGATTCCTATAGCAGTAGACATGGCAAAAGATTTTAAGGGGAAGGAGGATGAGGATTTGTTCAGGAAAATTAGGAATGATGAGTACATGTATTCAGCAGTTGTTGAATGTTATGAGACGCTCAGGGAAATCATACAAAACCTTCTGTTGAATGAGGAAGACAGGATGTAAGGAAGAAAGTTTTGCACAAACGTCACAACCCCCACCCCCTCCCAAAAAAAAAAAAATTTCCAGAAGGGAGGAAAAAAATAAGACAAACACGTGTTCATTTCTCTGCGCAGAGATCCTCATGACGGTCTGACCTCTTTCATGTGTGAAACAGGGTGGTAAAGCAAATTTGCGATGGAGTAGAACTGAGCATACAGGAGGGCACATTTGTCAAGGATTTCAAAATGAGTGGCTTACCTTCGCTTAGTGAGAAGTTGGATAAATTTTTAACTCTATTAACATCTGATGATGACAAAATTGAGGGATTGAAGCCACAGATAGTCAATGTCCTGCAGGATATTGTAGAAATCATGATACAGGATGTTATGATTGATGGGCACGTGTAAGTTTGAAAAGAACATATATTGGCATAAAAATGTCTTATTTGTTTTGAACTGATAAGTTTGTTTCAAGCTTTATGATGAGGGTTTTATTCTGCTCTTCCCAGATCCTGGAGGCGCCTCCTCAGCATATGGTAGATGATGAAAAGAAAGGACAGAGATTTGTTAACATTGACACATATCTTACAAGGGACAAATCAGGGAAGGAGAAGGTGTTCTGTACAACTTCATCCTAACCAACGCATCACATGAATCATTCTTGTGTGTCTCCGCATTTACTTTTGTCTTTTTTTCCTTCTCTATAGGTTACTAGGCTGCATTTGCTTTTGACAGTCAAGGAATCTGCCATAAATATACCACAAAATCTAGAAGCTCGCCGGCGTATTACATTCTTTGCAAACTCCTTATTTATGAATATGCCAAGGCTCCCATAGTACGGGACATGCTATCCTTCAGGTTAGTCATTGTGATGGACTAGTTTATGGAAATGGAAAATAGTGGGTGACATTAATAAAAATCATTCATGATCCTTTACTTAACAACTTAGGATTCTGGGTTGATGTGGTCTTTCACAAAAAAGGGAAAAGAATGAATTACATGATTAAAATAGAAGGAAGATGTCCCACTCTGTAGATAAAGTGTTTTGTTTCTTTGAAGGCCAGTGTCAAGAGCCATTTTGTTCTTTGTATGTCTGAATATATTAGAGCCATTTAGTTTTCAAGTGCAATTTTTCATTGTAGCAGCTCTTCTACTTGTCTTCCCCAATTTCTTGTTTTTTCAAATGGTTGCATTCCCTAATACAGAAAGTAGTGAGCTCCCCAAGAATGTGTGTGTGTGTGTGTGTGTGTGTTTGTGTTTCTTCTAAATTCTTGCTAACATGATGTGGAACCTATCTGCCCTGTTTCGCTGTAGTGTTCTGACTCCGTATTACACAGAAGATGTTCTTTATTCTGATGAGGAGCTAAACAAGGAAAATGAAGACGGAATATCAGTTTTGTTCTACCTAAAGATGATATATCCTGGTAATTTTTTTTTATATATGTTTTCCTTTCATACTTTTGGGTGTCTTCTGACAACTGCTTAATATAAATGAAATGCAGATGAATGGACCAATTTCAGGGACCGCCTTAAAGAACTACAAGGTAAATATGATGATATCGATGAGCAGGAGTGTATTCGTCAGTGGGCATCATACAGAGGACAGACTCTCTATCGAACAGGTCCAGATTGTGTTGAATGTTGTCTTGGACGTATTCATACATGAAGTTCTTGTGATCATCTTTTTTTTTTTTTTGGTCTTTTTGCTAGTGAGAGGAATGTTGTACTACAGGAAAGCTCTGGACCTTCAATGCTTCCTGGAATACGCAGGAGACAAGGTTAGTTTTATGTTTTCTGCGAGTGTTTCAAATCTAAATCCCAGACTTGCCCGAAGCTTTACATTTATTATTGAACTACATATTGTTCACTTTGCAGCTATCTTTGATGGCTACCAAACCTTGGATATGAGTGAAAACGATAAGAAGGTCCATTTAGACCGTGCACAAGCTCTGGCAGATTTGAAAGTTCACCTATGTTGTTTCTTGTCAAATCTATGGTTCTCAGAAAAAATCCCAGAATGTTCGAGACAGAAGCTGCTATACTAATATTCTCAACCTGATGTTAACGTGAGTCAAATATAATGATTTGCTGAATGTAGATAATTCCTTGTATAATGTGAAAATCTTAAGCATCTTCCTCTTCAATAATATAAATGCCATGCAGGAATCCAGCTCTTCGTGTTGCTTATGTAGATGAGAAGGAGGAAACTGTTGGAGGAAAAAGTCAGAAAGTTTATTACTCTGTTCTTGTCAAGGGAGGTGACAAGTATGATGAGGTATAAACAAATTCTACTACGATGTTTTATTGGCATTTCTGCTTCATGGATATTTTCTATAAGACTCCCATTAACTTGCTTAGTTGTGTAGGTGCTTTTTTTTTTTTTTTTTTTTAAAAACTTTTCAAACATTCCATGATCCACTTGCATCGATGAACATCTACTGTGAAATCTGATAATGATATATATACTCCCTCCATCCCTTTTTATAAGAAACAACTACCATGTCTACCTTGTTCCTATTTATAAGAAACATTTGCAAGATGTTTCAAATATTTTTTGTTAGTTTCCTATTTTGCCACCATTAATTACTTGTTTTAATATCAATATATTTATTTATTATCTTATTTCCTGAAGCATCATTCTCTTTATTTTAATAATTTCCTTATTTTCTCCTTTATACTCTCTCTCCTCCATCAATAAGAGTAATTTTTAGGGGAAAACTTACAACTTTTACATATTATGATGAGCATAAACCCAAAACGAGAGTCTAATCTTAAAAGACTAGCCTATTAGGAGGGAAAGCTCCTTGAACTTATAAACAACACACAAGACTTGTGAAATTTCTAATTTGGGATTCATAATAATGCACTCTCATTGAGAGCCGATGTCCTCGACGCTCCACAAAACAGCACTTCACTCAGCCTCCTGTCAGTCAAAACCCTTCGTGGATAGCCCTCTCCGACAAGTCGACTTTCAATAGAAGTACTAATATTATGAGTATAAGCCTAAAGAGAAAGTCTAATTCCAAAAATTAGCTATTAGAAGGAAGAGTCCCTTGAACTTATAACCACACAGCATTTATGAAATTTTTCAATGTGAGACTCATAATACATATTTATCGTCTTTAACCAATTTTAACTAATTTTTTGATCTGCATCATTTATTCACAAGTTTTCCATAAAAGAGAAGGGAGCATGTGATTATTGAGAAGTCATCACAAAAATTGGAAATGAAGCTGACGAAACAGTTTGCCTAGGATCTCAATTTGTTGACATGAGCTTGTTGCGTGGTGTAGTGGCTTTTTGTTCAATGTTTTGTAGTTCCCACTCCCAGTATATCCGGTCCACATGCACTGATACTCTTTTGGTTTGCCTACAAGTCGTACCGTTCTTCGGTGAGGGAGTGGGTGTGTAGCCCTAATACTCCCCTGATTTCATCATACATTTCAAAGGTCATGTCGCAATTGCACGTAGTTGACCAAGGTGTTGTAATACCTTATCAAAGTAGCATCTGTTAGGAAAGTGTACAGGCAGGGTCCAAATAAAATACAAAAAATTACCTAAAATGCCAAGGGTGAAAACAAATTTACTTTTAGGAGTTATTGAAGTCACCTAAGAGAGAAACGCTCAACAAATAATAAATCTTTCTCCTCCCAGAATGAAGTTTTAGATCAAAGAAAATAGATTTTGCAGGTTCAAAACGATTCCTGTGGAAAATAAGTGTTGAACGTATATGTCTGTAAGTTAAATTGAAGCGTACGAAACCTAATAACTAGTCATCATGTCCTCGATCAGATCATCTGATTGTTTCCTGAGAAGTATATGACTCAAACAGAAGTTTTGCAGGTTCAAAACCGATTCCTGTGGCAAATAAGTGCTGAACTTATATGTCTGTAGTTAAATTGAAGCGTACGAACCTAATAACTAGTCATCATGTCCTCGATCAGATCATCTGATTGTTTCATGAGAAGTATATGACTCAAACAGAAGTCATCAATCAGTTTTCAACCTATTCTCAGCAGCGTCTCCCTGTTTCAGATCCACCAAGACACATTGATCTGGATCAAGCTGCAGAGTTCTCCACTTTAGAATAAGACTAGAGTCCCATTCTGCAGTCTTCTTTTGCAGTCTCAAACATCACGATTCTTTCCCCGTGTCCGTTGCCGTGGAGTTCACCATCCATGGCATTATTAATTTATTCTCTTCACCCAAGTTCTGAACTCTGGGTCTGTTGTCATGGAGTTTACCACCCATGACATTAGTAATTTATTCTTTATCCCAAGCTCTGAACTTTGGGTCTGATGCAGCAGTTTCAGCAGTTTCTTCTGTAAAACTCCTCCTTTCCTCAATCTTGAATAAAATCAGTACCCTCTGATGCTAAATATCACCATAGTTGTTCTTATTGCTCCTTGATCATCAGAGGGGACTGGTTGTCCGCTTTCATGGTGCGGAACAAATGGTTTTTTGTTGGATGGCTGACACAGAAGAGTCCTCATCGACCAGAGCAAAAACAATATGTGTTCACAGAACTAAACGAGATCATAGGCTTTGCTCAGAAAGATGTAATATATTATCCCATGCTGAAAAACATAGCTCGACGTCGAGGCTCTGTTTTTCTTATTATTGAGCATACGAAGAAAAGCAGCTTACATGAGGAATGTAGGGAACGTTGGCCACAGAACGTTTGCCAATCAGATTCAATCGAACCAATCCAACAATGCGAGGAATGAATAATTAAGTTAGTTAGATCAGATTAAACAACGAACCTTCTGAAACGGAGTAAACCTTAGTACCTTACGGACGCCTCGCAGAACAGTCAACGAAGATAAAAGTCAGCGATTATGAAGAGAAATGAACAACAAACTTGATGAAAATGTGACTGTCAACAATTATGTATATTTAATGTCCCTTCGGGGCATCCAACCATCATATGTATTTAAAATGTGTTATTTAATGTATGTGCATTAAAAGGACCAAAGGCTGAAGCTATTAGAGGTATCAAAAATATTTTTTTTTAATTCGTAAGTTATAACTCTCGACATGCTTTAGGGTTTTGAGCTTGATTTTCCGGATTACGAGAAACTTAGGCCCCGTTTGGTGCTATGATGAAAGTTGGGGGGGTGGAAGTGGAAGTGAGAGTTGAAGTCAAATATTTGTTAGTCTGGTACATGAGAATTGGGCCTCCATGGAAATGGACTTCCATCAATAATTTTGGAAGTGAAACCGGATGGAACTATTCAAGGATCTAAGGAACTGAATACAAAAAGACTATTACACCTGTGTATTTATTTGTAACAATTGTCTGTAGCTGAGATTTCTCGCTTTTGCATTAATACGTATCCTTTATGTGTAGATCCTACCCTTAGATGTCTTAGAATTTTACGTTT